>NC_091161.1:47046483-47066483 GCF_040958095.1 Procambarus clarkii
TATTAAATTGTAAAGTAACTCAGGATATTGTCAAAATTTTGTATAAAATCTTTATTGTTTAATAAAACTGAAAAATAAATTCCTAATATTAAAACTGGTGTATAACGAATCAGTATGAAGAGTTTGTACCTTTTAAGCAAAATATAACTTGGACTATACCACATATGTACTTATTAATATGCCAAATATTGACTATAAGCAATAAGTCATTATATGTACTGTCTTGTGTGAGAGCGGGTTGCAAGAACAGGTTGATGACCGTGAGTGATCCCAAGAAACATAAAGGTGTAGTGGATTTGAAAAATAGGCGAGATAAAACGAATGTAATTACCTAAGCGTAGTCACAGATTGAGCGCTACACTCCTGGTATTGCGTCTTCACAGCACTCTTTGTCATATAATGCTTTGAAATTACCGACATTTTTGGCCTCCACCACCTTCTCACCTAACTTGTTCCAACCGTCTACCACTCTGTTTGCGAAAGTGAATTTTCTTATATTTCTTCGGCATCTGTGTTTAGCTAGTTTAAATCTATAACCTCTTGTTCTTGAAGTTCCAGGTCTCAGGAATTCTTCCCTGTCAATTTTATCGATTCCTGTTACTATTTTGTATGTAGTGATCATATCGCCTCTTTTTCTTCTATCTTCTAGTTTTTGCATATTTAATGCCTCTAACCTCTGCTCGTAGTTCTTGTCCTTCAGTTCTGGGAGTCACTTAGTTGCATGTCTTTGCACCTTTTCCAGTTTGTTGATGTGCTTCTTAACACTATCGCCGATGCCACACGCGCACCGCAGACTTTGTCGTCATGGGGCCAATGGTGCGGGCGAGCGTGCAGCGACGCCGAAATGTGTATACTCGTTTCAGTTATCTCACCTTACTTCTTGTGCTATGTCGTTCGTTTTGGTATCATTGTGTTTGCAATTAAATTTCCTGCAGATGTATATGCATATAATGTCCAAAAGCCTGGCAAGACTACCTGCAGCAAAGCCTAAAGTTACCCCTGAACGAGCATCAATTTGCACACCACAACCTAATGTGTATACTCGTTCAGTTTGATAACATCAATTTTCATGTTACATCATCGTTTTGGTACCAAATTGTTCACAAATAAAGGTGCGCATGTTAAAACTAGTCCCATAATAATAGACAATAACTGGAATTTTAACAAATATTTTAATTTTGGACGCTCATCATCAAAACTATTTATATATTTCCAGTGATCTGACATAAAATTTCATGTTACATCGCTCGTTTTGGTATCAAATTGTTCGCAATATAAAGGCTCGCATTTTAAAACTAGTCCCATAATAATAGCACAATAAATAGAATTTTAACAAATATTTTAAAATTTAAAATTTAGACCCAAAAACGTATTTATAATCTTTCAAGTGTTCTGACATCAAGTTTCGTGTTACATCTTTCATTTTGGTATCAAATTGTGCGCATTCTAAAGGCACTTATTTTGAAACTATCCCGAGGTCGATCGGATAAAAAATGAATTTTATACAAATATTTTTGTAGTGGACACAAGTCCAGTCCACGGCTAGGATTCAAGAGAAAAAAAATGGACGCGAGTCATGTCCAAAGAGAATGATAGTGTTAACCACTGTGTTGCGAATTTATTGTGACATTCCCCCTGTGCGCATGAAATGAAGTGTTCCTCAAAATTTTTTTTAGTTTATAAAAGGATAAATTCCCTTCCCTGATCATGTCTATGTAAAAATAAATATAAAATTAAACTTACTTTGGCTGTGGGGACGTGGACGAGGTGTGCTGTGACGTCATCATGGGCTGGTCGCCCGTACGTGATGTTCCCAGAGGCGGTCGCACAGGCCATTCAAGCACTGCGAGTTGCCACAAATATATTTTCAATTATTTGTTCTATGTATTTCCAATGTGGTTTTATTTGTTTTTTTATCCCATATGATGAATATTTGTGTCCTTTACAATATGTATACAGTAGAACGTTCATAATATTCAATGGAACTGTGATACTTGTGTCAGTAATGTGTCCACAATAAATGTTTATTGTTGCAATATTACTTGTTAAAAATTCACTAAAACTACAATATGTAGTTTCACACACTGTTTACACAGTAACACACTGTATTATACACTCCGTACTTTAGAAGTGAGTAATAATCAACAAAGTATTCTATAATACATAGGGCGACTTCGCTCTCGTTGCACCAGGTACAGATAGTTTTCGCTTCCTGTTTCTTCATTCTGTGTGCTTGTAAATAACGCACTCATGTACACCCTTGGCTATAGTACTTGTAGGTGGTATGTAGCCAAGCTTGTAAAGCATAAGGTAATCTTGAAAAGATTATAGGAAAAGATCAATTTATAAGGTAGTATTGAAAATATTGCTCTGTAAGGTCCCATACTGGAAGAGATTCAGTCATTCTCGAAGTGTGTCAGTCAATCTGGAAGAGATTCAGGCATTCTGGAAGAGATCAGCTATTCTTGAAAATATCTATGGAAAACACCACCATGGAAGCCACTAACACTGTTCATCTATACTACTTGTATCAGATGCATTATCACTGAACCCAGAAAATGATTCATCTATGTATATTCTATATAAATTGGAGCTGACATAGGTGGGGCAAGCGTGTCCCTCAGAGCTACAACTGGATACGCTCGCTGTATCGCCCTCATTTGTGCTGTATCACTTGCATCCGACCTTTGTGGTAAGTCCTTGTTGTGCCTAGCTTCACCAATATCATGACCCTTATGTTCTTCATACAATAAGGTCTGAATTTCACTGACAGAGTGTGATCTTTCAACACTGCGTCAGACAGGTGTTTGGGAGCCAGAGAATGGTGCGCCACCCATGGTTGCTCACTTAGTACTAACCCAGCCAGCAGCTCTAGGGCATTCTGGAATTTTTTCCAAGATGGCTGTCTCTCATTGGAGGTCCTAAGAGTCCATTTTGTACACAACCTACCGCGCACACATTTTGAATTTGTACCAAATATTCAAAAGGTGTTTTCTCGGTTGGTGCAGTTTCCAACCGACCGAATTTTCTCGGTATGCACAGCACAGTGGTTAAGATAAGGGCACCATACAACCGCTGTATATTTAAGCTTGGGTCTAACAAAAGTCGTGAACAATTTCTTTTGTATTTCTCCATCCATGTATTTAAAAGCAATTCTGAAGTTAGAAAGTGTAGCATAGGCTCCTCACACAATGTTCTTAATGTGGTCCTCAAGTGACAGTTTTTATCTAGAACCACCCCTAGATCTCTTTCTTTATCAGAATTCTTTAAAGATTTCTCACATAATTTATAGGTTATGTGGGGGGCCTATGTTCTCCTATTCCACATTCCATAACATGGCATTTTCACATTAAATTCCATTTGCCAAGTGGTGCTCCATATACTTATTTTTGTCCAGGTCTTCTTGAAGGGCAAGACAATCATCTAAGTTTATCTTCCCTATTATCTTAGCATCTTCAGCAAATATGTTCATATAAATCTGTATTCCATCTGGTAGATTGTTTATATAGACAATGAACATTACCGGTGCTAGAACTGAACCCTGTGGTACTTCACTTGTGACATTTCTCCAGTCCGATACATTGCCTCTGATTACTGCCCTCATTTTTCTATCACAAAATTTTTCATCCATATTAGAAGCTTACCTATCACCCCTCCAATATGTTCCAGTTTCCAGAACAACCTCTTATGTGGAACTCTGTCGAAAGCCTTTATTAGGTCCAGATAGATACAGTCGACCCAACCATCTCTTTCCTGTAAACTCTCTGTGGCTCGATCATAGAAACTGAGTAAATTTGTTACACAGGATCTTTCAGATCAAAAACCATACTGTCTGTCTGATATTATATCGTTTTTCTCCTGGTGTTCTACCCATTTATTTTTAATTATTTTTCCAATATTTTGACTATTACATTTGTCAGTGATACAAGTCTATAATTGAGGGGGGTCTTCCCTGCTGCCACTTTTGTAGGTTGAAACTATGTTAGCCTTTTTCCACACATCTGCTACTGCTATTGTTGTAGCACAAGAAAGGTAAATAATTGGATGAGAAAAAGTTGCCAGAGTGTAAAGAGTGCAGACAACGAAATTCATGATGGCCACCGGCAAGAAGAAAAACAAAACAGAGCTGGATTTTGGTGGATTAAATGAGGAAAGTATTAATATAAGCAGTCTACACAACAAGTTGGTAAACTTGGACATTATTGTGAACAATCGTGTAGAAATAGTCAGTAAATTGAGAGAGAGTAATGACCATTTGAGTTGCAAAGTATTAGATCTTGAAGGACTAGTGAAAGACTTATGCAAGGAAAAGAATCACTGGGAAGCTAAAAGTAAAGCCATGGAAGAGGAAAATAGTCTTGAAAATAGCTTTTGAAGAAGTTAAAGCAAATCTAAACATGAATAACTACAATATGTTAGGTAAGGAAATCCAACAGGAAAAACTCCTTTTGTCAGTACAGATGCAGGAAGTTATACAGGGAATAGAACAGTGCAAGAAGGATATGCAACTCCCTATGCACAAGTGGCCAGGGAGAAATAAAAAATAGAAGCAGTAAAAGAAGCCAAAAACTGTAGCACTCAGGATAAAACAAACATTAGGCTGGAAGTCAGAATGGAACTGGCATCAAACCTGAAATTGGTGCAAAACACAGTTGATCAAAGTAAGACCCCTATTATTTTTTGGTTGCAAAGGAGATAACATCTATGTCAGAAAAAGCTGTAGAAGAAGCGAAAGTAGTACATAAAATTGTTCGGTTAGTGGAAGGTCTTACAACCAAAGAGAATGTGATTACAGGAGAATTGGCAGGTATGAAAAATGGACAGATCGTCCCCATGAGGATCACCCTAAAAGGTGCTAAACATGTGGAAGTAGTAATCAGATATGTTAGGAAACTACAAAGTGATGAGGAAGGGAAATTATGGTCATTAATCTCTGTGCTGCACCGTGTTTATTGTGACATTCTGGTGGTGCACGGCAAATAGTGTCCTCCCCCACCACTAAAAAAAAATTCTTTGTAAATTGTTACAATTTCTTTTCAGAACATGTAAATGTAAAAATAAATATAAAAAACAGACTTTGGCTGTGGTGATATGGAGAAATTGCGATGTGACGTCACTGATATGTGTTCGCCCTAGAGGTGGTCACACGGGCGATTCAAGACCCATGAGTTGCCATCGATATTTTTTCATTAATTTTTCCAATTAATTTTCAATGCTTTCTAATTACTTTTTCTGGGGAGCGCCCCTACAGCTCCCCAGGGCTATTCAGGCTGATAGGGATAGTCCTAACTTTTGGCATCAGTCGATGTGGGTGGAGTTCTAGGCTACCCGGGGACCACGGCCAGAACCTGGCCCTCTCAGAGAGGCACAAGGAGCAATGGCCTATAAAACTGCACGTGATTTTGGAGCATTCTATATCTGCCATCAACCGGGACAGGCACCCAGAAAGATAAGCGCCTCAAAACAAACCCCTATTCTGGTAAAACCAACAAAAATAACGAAGCAAATGGACAGAACTCCCCCAAGGGAAAATGAGCAAAGTCATGAAGTCATACGAGCCACGCCACATGTCTGCACAGCTCCCTTCTCTCCAGGAGGGAAAAGGGGAAATCCCAGACCCAGATCCACACCTTCAGTTTCTTGGCTGATGGGATTAGGCTTAGTCGTTATGGCTCCAGCTCCAGATTCTTAGTTGTGATGAGCCTGGGTTCAGTATTTCTGTTAGGTGGTGTGAGAGCTGGGAGTAATATTCACAGGTACTTGGGCTTCATGTGCTTAGGGTCACCTTCCCTGAGTGCCCTGTAAGTATCGCCCTAGGGGCTTGGGGGGTAACCTTCTACAAGTCACCTTGGGTCTACCTCTGTTGGTCTTTTGCTGCTTGGTTATTGGCCGCCCGAGTGTTTTGGGGGGTTTCCTCCCTGGTTTCCCTTGGGGTAAGTGGTAGTTATTGCACTGGTGAGGGCATGGGGTACTGCATAGCTAGTTTTCACCTATAACAGCGGCTGGCTCTGTTTCCTCTGGGTTATACTGCCCTCTTGCGGGGTTTTTCTTTTATTTTTATTTTTGCCTGGTGGGGGTCTGCCTTGGTGTTCCTTCCTCCCCTTATACTAGGTTTGTTTGTCTGTTTCGTCCTCGTGGGTGGACACGTCCCGGGGATTCAGCATTAGCAGTGTTGGTTGGTAGCTTGGGCGCCGGTTAGCAGTACCCTGTCTGGGTTCACCCTTAGCAGACCCAGTCTAAGGGGTCCTGAGAAACCCCACGGGGCGCTCGGGTCCAATGGATGTGACCCCTGTGTCTCCTCTCGCTTTTTGCGAGATTGAGGGTTGCTCTGTTCCCTTATCTCGGGGCGACACTCATTGTTTTGCCTCCTTCATGCTGCCTGTTGGGTCTGTGACACATTCAACCCGGAGTCCTGCGAGCTTTGTTGCTTGTTTATGGCTCAGTTTACCCACTCTGATGATGATATTCGGGTGCAGGCGGCTCGCGCGTTGCAAGATAGGTTTAGGTTGTTGCAGCTCGCCCGTTTGATTGCTTCCTCAGAGGCCCCGAGGCTGCCTCGTTTTGTGTATAGGAACCAGGACTTGGGGGTGTGGGTCGCTTTGGCCTCGGTTCCATCTGCGCCCCCTCGTTCTTTCCCTGATTCATTCGGTTCCCCTCCCCTCCTGCTTCTGGCTCCAAAGCATCTGCGGGCTTTGGGGTCGGGGCAGGGTTTAGAGGTTTCTGAGACTCGGGCAGTTTTGGGGGTTGCCCCAAACCTTCTGGGGTGGTTACGGAGGCATTCAAGTCCATTTCTCCAGTCGTAGATCTGGGATCTGACCAGTGGGCCCGTTCTCTTCCTGCTTTTTCGGCCGTCCCTTCTTTTTCTTGTGTAGCCGGGGGGCTTGGGAGGATGACTCGCCCCTGGGGACCCTGACGTGTGGGTTCCCTGGGTTGGAGAGGGTCTAGCTGTGGGGCCTTGGGGCCCCATTGGTCCCCACCTAGGTTTTCCAACCCTCTGGGCGTGGCTTTCGGTTACAAGGAATGGGGTTTTCCTTTTCCCCTCTTAGTACGAGTTGGTTTGGGTTTCTGCCCCTCCTCGGGTTCGGTTCTGTGTCCCTTGGGTCCGTCAGTTCCGTCCTTTCTGTGGGTGATTTTATCATTTTCTCACCATTCTTGTCTAGGACATGTACTTTTCTGCATCGTGTCTTCATGTTCTCATCGTCTCAGGATCTTGCATGTCTGTCACAAACATAACAGCTCCCCTTGTATCTGGTATAATCTACGACAGAACAACTGACCACTATCCTACCTTTCTCGTAGCGAACATGGACATAACACCACCAAAAAGCAAGAAACTTTCATTTAGGCTACACAGTGAATCAGCTTTAGACAATCTTACAGAGGCACTTCACAATATTAACTGGATTCTGAATTCAATAATACCCATGATATAAATTCATTAGCTAACCTCTTCCTCTCCAAAACTCTAAGCCTCTACAACCTTCATTGTCCTCTTCTTACAAAGCAAGTAACTGACAAAAGATTAAACAATCCATGGCTCACAAGTGGCATTCTCAACTCAATCAACAAGAAACATGAATATGAAAAGAAAGTTAGGATTGGCCTAGTTTCAAAGGAAGTAGCTAAAAGGTACTCATCAATGCTTACCAGTATCATAAGAAAGGCAAAACTTGCATATTATGTGAATAGATTCAATGAAGCAAAAGGCAACATGAAAAACACTTGGAAAACTATCTCTAGTATCCTAGGAACTAAACAACACTCACATAACCAAATAAAACTCTACAAGGATGGGGATATACCGTCAACTGATTTAGAAATGGCAAATGAATTTAATAGTTTCTTTTCATCGGTTGGTGCTAATCTTGCCAGTAAAATCCCACAGACTCAGACACATATTAACACATATCTCTCAGGCAGCTATCCAAACTCTCTTCTCCTTTCACCAATCAGCCCGGCAGATGTTGTGTCCATCATACACTCTCTAAAAACCAAGGCAGGGAACACCAGTAAAATTCCGTCCATTGTGTACAAGAGAGCCTCCCATGCCCTTGCCCCACCCATAGCACTACTGTTCAACAAATCTATAGAGTGCCACACCTTCCCTGATATCCTCAAAAAAGCAAGAGTAATGCCAGTCCATAAAGGAGGCAATCCGGCGGACATAAACAATTATAGACCAATATCAAATCTACCCATTCTATCAAAAATATTTGAAAAAATTATTTACAAACAGCTCTATTCCTACCTCGTAAAATTCGACATACTCAGCCCCTGCCAGTTTGGCTTCCGGTCCCAAAAGAGTACCAATGATGCAATCATTAGTCTCCTTGACATTATCTACTCAGCCCTTGACAAAAATGAGTTTCCGATTGGACTCTTCATTGACCTAAGAAAAGCCTTTGATACTGTTAATCACAACTACCTCTTACTTAAACTCCAGCATTATGGAATCCGAGGCCTTGCCCTTGACTACATCCGATCCTATCTTAGTGACAGACACCAATATGTAACCATCAATGATACAACTTCTTCCACTCTACCAATTACCGTTGGAGTGCCACAGGGCAGCATCTTAGGACCTCTTCTATTTCTTATATATATAAACGATCTGCCTAATGTCTCTAATATTCTCAAACCTATATTGTTTGCTGACGATACTACCCTTATCTACTCAAACCTCAACCCACATACACTAAATAATGTTGTGAATAATGAATTAAAAAAAGTCCACTTATGGATGTCAACGAACAAACTAACATTAAACATCGAAAAGACTTACTACATCTTATTTGGAAGCAAATCATCAAATGCAATTCAGCTACAGATAGACAACATTAACATCAGTAATAAAAATGATGGCAAGTTTCTTGGCCTATTCCTAGACAAGAGACTCAACTTCAGCACCCACATTCAACACATAACTAAGAAAGTCTCTAAGACAGTTGGTATACTCTCCAAAATCAGATATTATGTTCCTAACTCTGCTCTCCTCTCACTATATTATGCACTAATCTACCCCTATCTTAATTATGGTATCTGTGCATGGGGGTCTACCACTGCAAACCACCTTAAGCCCATCATCACACAGCAAAAATCTGCTATCAGAATAATAACTAACTCTGCTTTCAGACAACACTCAGCTCCCTTGTTTAAATCTCTAAACTTGCTAAATATTAACTCCCTCCACACATTCTCTTGTGTCAACTACATTTACAAAACCCTGTTCTTAAATGCAAACCATGCTCTGAAACTCTCCCTGGACAGATGTAATAGGACCCATTATCACCACACCAGAAATAAATATCTCTTTGATATCCCCAGGGTCAAACTTAATCTGTGTAAACACTCTATGCAAATTAAGGGACCTAGTCTATGGAACTCACTCCCTAGTGAATTGAAAAACTGTAAAACTTTTGCCTTATTTAAAAGCAAAACCAAAAAGTACCTAACTTCATCTATTTAGTTTCCTACACTGAGCTTTAAATTTGCTCTGTACCTAGTGGTACCCAATCTCCTAATTTTTATGTAATATCAAACAACCTTATCATTGTGTTCATTGCTGTCTTCTTTTATGTGCTAGCCATATGCTATATTGTGACTACCAATTTTTGTCAACTACCATTCAAGCTGTCATTGCAATCAATCTTATATTGTTTCTGCTGTATTGTGCCTACCAATTTGTTGTCAACTACCATTTTAAGCTGTCATTGCAATCAATCATAGCTACCTATGTGCTTTAATATACTGTACCTATAATTTTCTCTCATCTTTTTTTTTTTTTTTCATTCCATGTAATCTGTTATCATTTTTTTGTCTATAAATTTTGCAAGTATTTACCTCCTTAAAATTTTCTTAGATTAAGGACCTGCCCGAAACGCTGCGCGTGCTAGTGGCTTTACAAGACTGTAATTACCATAATTGTATCCTCACATTCCTTATGTACATTCTTGTATATGCATAAATAAATAAATAAATAAATATTGGTCGCGGATGCTACTGTGAGCTTCTGTGCGTGTGAGCTTCTGTGCTTTTGTGCTTGCTTCTCAAGAGTCTCAAAAGTTCATCATTACTAATATTTGTTTAGTATACATTGTAGGCACCCTACCCGAGGGTTATGTGTTTGCGGCTCGGTCCTCGGGCGCATGCGCCAAGGTTGTTTATTTTGGTTTGTGAGCGGTTTTTTTATCACAGGTTCTACACCGCTCTCGTTCAGCTTCTTTCCAGTCATAGCGCCCTGGATACCGGGAATGTTCTGGGTTTTACATATGGGGGAGAACCCTTCGTTCTCTCTGCTTTTACGGATGTGGGGTGGCTAGGAGTGGCGCCGCCTCTGCCGTTACTCTACTCCTCATCTTCTACGGTTCACGCATCTCTGGACATGTCCATTAGTGTTGCTCCCAGAATATTACACGGCTCAGCTGTGTCGTGACACGTTAGTGTCGTGACACGTTAGTGTCGTGACACGTTAGTGTCTACGTTTTACAGGTGAGAGGACACTGTCAGCCAGGCGCTAGTTCTCGATTTTTGAGATGAGTGTGAGAATGTTGTTTGTAGTGTGTTGATTGGCCGCTTTGTGTTCATCTTCACATGGCCTTCCTTTGTGCTTCTATCAATGCTCTTTGGCCCAAGGCTAAGGTCTGATTGAGGGGAAGGGTTCCATCGGACGTCAGATGGAATCTAATTCCTTGACTCAGTCTTTGCTTTCTGGATACTCCTTCCTTGCTGGGCACTCGTTCGTTGCCTCAGTTAATGCTCTCTGGACACTCATTCCTGGACTCAGTCATTGCTTTTGGTCCCTCTTTCCTTGGCCGTTGTTTAGTGCCTGGCTGCACTCTAATGTATATATTGGAATGTGTCTGTATATATATTTGGTCATGTAAATTCTATTTTCCTTGTTTTTCTTACCTCTGTATTGCACATTGTGTGTCTTACTATGTGCTTATTGGCTATACTAGTGTTGGTGCTGGGTTGGACTGCATACAGGTTCAGTTCTACTCACCCACTCCTGCCCCTACTGTTCCTTTTTGTTGGGACAGGGGGAGCTAGGATTACGATCCTGGCTACGGCCTTTTCTTTGTATTCCTCTGCCGGACAGTGCATTTTTGCCTTAGTGCGGTACCCATCGTGGGTGTTCTCATGTTACTCTGCTTTGAGTGCATCAGTCTGCACTGCTGGTGCTGGTTGCACTGCTCCTGCGGGTTGCGTTGTCGCTGTTTTTCACTTCGCGTCTCGCGTGTTGGCTCGTGGTGCTCGCTTCCTCGTTGGCCTCTGCCTGGGCACTGCCTTTTTGTTTTTGTTGCCATAATGACCTTGCTGTTTGTAGAGTATGGTTCAGCTCTTCGGCAAGTGGCAACTTCTCGTTCCTGGCCCCTGTTGGTCCTTTTGGGGTCCCGGGAAGAAGGGGGGGGGGGGGGTTCTCCTGGACGGGGCATATCAGCTCGCCCCGGAGGAACGGGCTCGTTTGCGTCTCCTAGGTGTTCGGGTGTTGGCCTACCTCGACGACTGGCTGGTTTGGGCTCCCAGCCAGTCAGCTTGCTTGCTAGCCAGGGATTTGGTTCTTTCCCAGCTCGCCGAGTTCGGGTTCTTGGAGAACTGGAGGAAGTCCCATCTGGTTCCCTCTCAGGTTCGGACTTGGCTGGGTCTCGTTTGGGACTCTCGAACTGTCTCCTTGTCTCTCCCTCCGGAGTCTCTCCTGCGGCTGCGTTCCCGCCTTCGTCTGTTTCTGGAGGGCCCTCGGGTCACCCGGCGGTTGTTCGAGGGGCTGTGAGGGAGCCTGAACTTCGCGATGGTGGTCTACCTGCCGGGTCGGGTTTGGCTTCGACGGCTGTTCTGGTTCCTTCGGGGTTCCCCCTTCCGCCTCTCTCGCGATCGCAGAGTTCGACCCCTGGGGGCCTTGCGTCAGTTGCTGCGTCACCGGCTTCCTCTTCGGGTTTTTCGGAATTCAGTGCCTTGGCGCCTACCCGAGCCCTCGCTCGATGTGTACACGGATGCATCGTCTCTCAGCTGGGGTTTTATGACCAGTGCTCACCAGGCCGGCCAGGGGCGTTGGGATCCGTCCTTTCGTCGAGCTCACAGCACGGTGCGGGAGTTCGCGGCAGTGTGGTTTGCTCTGGGGAGGATTCGGGTGGCCCGCGGATCGACGATTCAGCTCCATTCGGACTGCTCCCCGGTGGTTCATTGCCTGAACCTCGGGGGTTCGATGCGGTCCTTGTCTCTTTGGGGTTGGTCGCTTCGGGTGACTCGTCTGCTGAGTTCTCGGGGTTTGGCTCTCCTGGCGGTTCACGTACGGGGCGTGTCCAACATCTTGGCCGACGCCCTGTCTCGCTTCGTTCCCCTCTCCACGGAGTGGACGGGCGATGACGAGTCCTTCCGTTGGCTTTGCCAGACGTTCGGGCGCCCCGAGGTGGACCTCTTCGCGTCGATGTGGTCACGGCGTCTTCCCGTTTATGCGGCGCCCTTCCCCGATCGCGAGGCCGTCGGGGTCGATGCCTTTCGGCTAGACTGGTCGAGGTGGGGGTTCCTGTACCTCTTTCCCCTGGTTCGGCTGTTGCTCCAGGTCCTGACTCGTTTAGAGACTTACCAGGGGAGAGTTGTCCTTCTGGCCCCTTGGTGGCCGGCCCAGCCTTGGTTTCAGGCGCTGGTTGCTTGGTGTCCGAACCCGAGGGTTTTCCTGCGGCTCCGCCTCTTTCAGCAGATCGGGCTGGTACGTCACGTGGCTGGTTCGATCTTCTCCTCGAGTCTTCGCGTATGGTTTTTTTGACTTGAGTCTATCATCATCTCTATGGTGATCAGGTGGCCTCCTTGTTGGTGTCCCACCTGAGGGCTTCATCTCGGCGGCAGTATGAAGTTTCCTGGTGGTCCTTCCATTTCTTTTTGCGTCTTCGTCGTGTTAGTTCCTTGTCTGTTCGGGTGGTCTTGTCCTTCCTCTCGTGGTTGTTTCAGGACCGTCATCTTATGCCTAACACTGGCGCTTCGTATCGTGCGGCGCTGGCGGAGCCCCTTCAGCTTGCTTTCGATATCGATGTTACGTCTGCGCCGTTTCGCAAGCTGTCTCGTGCATTGTTTCACCTCCGGCCTGCTCATGCGTCGCCTGAGCCGTCCTGGTCTTTGGACAGAGTGCTCACTTTCCTTTCGTCTCCTCTTTTCGTTGTGGCCCCTTCGGTCCAGGATTGTTTTTCCAAGGCACTTTTCTTGTTGGCTTTGGCCTCTGGGGGTCGGATAGGGGAGCTTCATGCTCTCCTCCGGCGCAGGGGTTTCTGCTCTTTTGGTCGTGGTGATTGTTTTGTTCGTTTGCAGCCGTCTCCTTCTTTTCTGGCTAAGAATGAGACTGCTGCGTTCCGGAGGGGTCCATGGGTGGTTGATGCTTGGTTGGTCAGGCCGGGGGTGCATCATGTTTTGTGTCCGGTTGCGGTGCTTCGCCGTTATTTGCGCGCCACAGCTTCTGTGTCCGGGGACGCGCTGTGGGTTGATCCGGTTTCCCTTCTTCCCTGTTCGCAGGTTCGGGTCTTCCAGGTCGTCCGCAGGGTTATTAAGTCCAGCCAGCCTGCGGTCTATCCCCGTGCCCATGACGATCGTAAGTTCGCGGCTCTTGCTGCCGTCTTTGGGAATATGTCCTGGTCTGATATTTGGGCGCGGGGATTTTGGTGGTCGAACAGGGTCCTGGCTGCTCGTTACCTTGTGAATGTCCCTGGGCCCTGTCGGGCCTGTGTTGCTTTGGGTCGGCGGTTGCAGCCAGTTGTCTCGGCTTCGAGTTGAGGAGTGAGCAACGACCGCCTCCCAGGTAAGTCCCTCTTTTTTCTGTCTGTAGGTAGTTAGCTCCGGGGAGCCGACGGGGCTCCCCCCAGAAAACCAGCGTTGAATGTAATGAAACGCCATTTTCTGGGTGAGTCCCTGAGGCTCCCCGGCATCCCTCCCTCCCTCCGGTCGGCGATTTTTCGCGTTTTTGACATCCAGCCTCAAGAACTGAGGTGTGGGTAGTCGGTGTGGGGGGTCTGGGGCTCCCCCTTCCCCCTCCCGGGGAGGGGGGAGCTGTGCAGACAGCGGTGCGGCAGTGTGTGACGTCACACTAGTTTGCTTGTTTTCTGTTGTGGAGTTCTATCCACTAGTTCGGCGTTTGGTAGCAATTTTAACCAGAATAGGGGTTGGTTTTGAGGCGCTTACCTTTCTGGGTGCCTGTTCCGGTCGATGGCAGACATAGAATGCTTCCAACCACATGGGGGCTTCTATAGGCCATTGCTCCCCTTGCCTCTCTGAGGGGGCCCGGTTCTGGCCGTGGTCCCCGGTAGGCCTAAGAACTCCATACACATGACTGATGCCCAAGTCTGACATTAGCATATCAGCCTGGGATAGCTCCGGGGAGCCTCCGGGACTCACCCAGAAAATGGCGTTTCATTACATTCAACACTGGTTGTTTATGTTCCAAAATCTTAAAATCGATCCCAGTGTTATGTAGTAGAGAAAAATTGAGTTATACAGTACAACCTTGATTCAACGTACTATATGGGACCAACCCCAGTTCGTTGGAGCGTTGGATTCATTGCAAGAGGTGACCTTCAGAAGGCGTTTGTCAGTGTCTTTTTTTTTCTTGTACACAATAAAAATGCATTATCATATTACATACTCTACCCTATATATTACTTCTCTACTAAAAAATACTGTAATTCATAAATTTACCTTATTGTTGAAGTTATGTCCATCTTGAAGTTTCATGAAGTTGTGAATGCTCTACATTAAATAAGTACTGAAGTGCATTATGCCATTAGCACTGTGTTGATTAAAAGTAGTTCTGCTGTATGTTGAGTACTACAATACAGTTTATGAAAACTATTGTACACTAAAATTACTGCAACTTTAATTTTAACACTGTGTACACACTTAAATTTAACACTTGTTCTAACTGTTCACGCTGCACACGATGTTTTTAGATGTTTGCATCAGCTTTGATGGTGCTCGCTGCTGCTACTGTGGGTTCAGCTGCTTCTGAGCTGGTGCTGGCTGCTGTTGTACCAGTGCTGGGTACAACTGTGCTTGTGCTGGGTACGGCTGTTGTACCAGTGCTGGGTACGACTGTTCTCGTGCTGGGTACGGCTGTTCTCGTGCTGGGTTCGGCTGTTCTCGTGCTTGGTATGGCTGTTCTCTTGCTGAGTATGACTGTTCTCGTGCTGGGCACGGCTGTTCTCGTGCTTGGTACGGCTGTTCTCCTGCTGGGTATGGCTGTTCTCCTGCTGGGTACGGCTTTTAATTGATGGGCCTCGACTCAACCTTGCTGTGTGAGTAATGCTGTGGGAGGAAGGATGGTGGCGTCGTCTTCTGACTGCGTGGTCACCTTTTATTGACTGCACTCACCATATCAGCTTAGTGGTTCGCTATGGTGAACACAAATGTAGATACTTATATATAATGTGTGTATAGTGTGTAATAACAACAATAGGAGTATGTTGGGAGCCGCCATTTTGGTGAGGGAGGTGCGTCATCTGCACGACTTGTCATGTTGTTTACTGGTGGCCACTATGATCTTTGGGCACCATTCCAGCTTATTTGTACAGGTATGGTGAATAATACATGTAGATACTTATATATAATGTGTGTGTATATAGTGTAATAACAACACCACAAACAGTATTGTTGGAGGAGAAATATTAATGCGTCTGGCCTTGAGGGCAGCCGCTACCTGTTGACTGTGTGAGTAGCTACGTCTTATTGCCTTTACTCACCATACAAGCTTAGATGTACAGTTATGGTGAACAAAACATGTAGATACTTATATTTAACATCTGTGTATAGTGAATAAAAGCAAAAACAGTAAGGTGGGAGGAGTATGTTGGCGAGTGAGGAGGTGAGTGAGGAGTGGTGGCGAGTGTCTGGCTGGCTGGTGAGTGACGGTCGCTCTTCGTTGATTTTTGACTCACAATACCAACTTATTGGTGCGTTATGGTGAACAAAACATGCGTATACGTATATATAACATGTGTATATAGTGTAATAACAGCAAAACTATTTGTTCATTGTTTTATGAACATAATAATTGAATCACTAAAATGAACACAATAATTTTGAGTAAAGCGATGGTTCACACATTTTATTATATAAATATATCACAACACACACTATTGAATAATATTACTGCAAAAAACAAAGAAAAAATCAGACATTGAAATAATTACATAATAATATCTTTGTGGCAACGCCCGCCTGACAGCTCGGGCGGAGCAGACCTCGTCTGGCGACTGTTCTGTGAACGCCTCTTTTTTGCCACACTTTCCCACTCTATTTGCACCAAAATATGCCACCTACGATCCCCCCCTCCCCGCTATGGTGAACACAAATGTAAATACTTATTACACTATATATACACGTTACGTATGACTTGTAATACTGTGTAAGGGCGGCTACTATGCTCTTTGGGCACTATACCAGCTTAGTTGAACAGTTACAATGAACAAAACATGTAGATGCATATATATAATGTGTGTATATAGTGTAATAACACCACAAACAGTATACTGTTCTTGAAGGAGGAATGTTAGTGTGTGTGGCCTTGAACCAGGGAGGGAGGGAGTACAGCTGTGTGGGGGCCACCTGTTACTGTCTGCACTCAACATACCAACTTAGTGGTTCGCTATGGTGACCAAAGCATGCAGAAACGTATATATAACCTGTGTATGTAGTGTAATAACATAAAAACTATTTTTTATTGTTTTATGAACATAATTGAATCACTAATATGATCACAATACTTTTGAGAATAGCTATGAATTTGCACATTTTATTATATAAATACTGTATATCACACTACACACTATTGAATAATATTACTGCAAAAAAAAAAATTGAAAAAACAATCGGACACATTGAAATAATTAGGTACAGTAATATCTTTGTGGCAACTCTCACCTGACAGCTGGGGTGGAGCAGACCTGTAGCGCTTGCTCTGTCAACGCATCTTTTTTGCCAGACTTCCACGCCCTATTGCGGTCAAAATATGTCCCCAACAATTTTATTATTTTTCCCTGTGATCAGGGAACACAATGAACACTCTTATAAGACAAAATAATTTTTTTATTTTTTTTTTTATTTCTTTGGGGCTCCTGTGGGTGTTGAAGTCCAAATAGCCCAGAGCAGCATAGGGGGTTAAAGGATATCAACAGGTACATTTTAGCATTATTTAAGGATTATTGCAAGATACAAGGAGCAAACTATGTGATAACATGATATAAGATAACAGCAATGATTATAATGGTGAAGTTGTATGGCATAGGTACATATATTGGGGAATTGGGTAGCACTAGAAACAGTGCAAGTTTCAAGCACTAGGTAGGACTCTAGCGGGGGACCAACAAGATACTATCAGATGAGACCAAAACTAAGAGGCAACCACCCCCCCCCCCCCCCACCACCAGGCAAGAAAACAAAACCAAAAGAAAAACCCTGCAAAAGGACAACGTACCTATTCGGAACAGAGCCGGCCGCTACGAGAGGTTACAACTAGCTGCACAGTACCCTGCACCCCAACCAGTGACTAATACTACCCCTACCCAGGGGCAAACAGGGGTGAAAGAAACACCCGGCTGACACCAAGGGGGCCAATCACCGAGCAGCAAAAGACCTTGCAGAGGTAGCCCCAAGGTGACCTGTGGGAGATGGCCCCAAGCCCAAAGGGCAGTACTTACTGGGCACCTAGGGAAGGTGACCCTAGGTGCATACAGCCCGAGTACTGGTGAATATACTCCTGGCTTGCGCATCACACCACAAGGCACAGGACTGGAAATCGGGAGCCAGAGTCCCACGATCTTGCCAGCTTCACATCAGCCACAGAACTGCGGGGTGGATTGCCAGCATGGGGGTCTGGGGCTCCCTCTTCCCCCTCCCAGGGAGGGGGGGGGGGGTTGTGCAGACAGCGGCGCAGTGACATGGTGACATCATGCTAGTTTGCACATTTTCATTTGGGGAGCTCTATCCACTAGTTCGGCTTTCAGTAGCAATATTTTGACCAGAATAGGTGTTTGTTTTGGGGTTCCTAGCTCTCTGGGTGCCTGACCCGATCGATGGCAGACATAGAATGCTTCCAACCACATGGGGGTTTCTATAGGCCATTGCTCATTGTGCCTTTCTGAGGGGGGGCCAGGTTCTAAATCCTGGTCCCTGGTAGGCCTAAGAATTCCATTCACACTGACGGATCCCAATGGTTAATACATTCATATCAGCCCGGTTAGCTCCAGGGAGCCGAAAGGGGCTCCCCCCAAAAAACGGTTGGTATACTCTCTAAAATCATGTATTATGTTCCCCACTCTGCTTTCCTTTCACTATACTACTCACTAATCTATTCTTACCTTATGTAGAGAATCTGTGCATAGGGTTCAACTACTGCAAATTACCTTAACTCTTTGCCTATGTGAGTATTGCACAGCCTATGTGAGTAACTTTCACTTCAAGCGCACATTGCACAAAGGCGATTGAGAGTTCTGAGCACGATTTAAATGTCCTGCCGGGTAAAGAAAGAACCCATATGCTAGCCAGGTGTGATAGTAATCAGATATCATCTTGGAAAAAAAATCCTGAGTCCCTAACTTTCCTTCTAGGGCATTTGTAAGCAATTGAGTACCATTGCTTGGCAACATCACAATCCAGCATCTGAACATTTAGGGCAGCCATATAAGACACAGTAAACTTTTATCAATGACAAATGAGTGTATATATTTGAGGCAAAATCTGTGCTATATGCATTTTTAAGATTTAGGCTTATAATATGTGTATATATATATATATATATATATATATATATATATATATATATATATATATATATATATATATATATATATATATATATATATATATATGTCGTACCTAGTAGCCAGAACGCACTTCTCAGCCTACTATGCAAGGCCCAATTTGCCTAATAAGCCAAGTTTTCTTGAAATTATATATTTTCTCTAATTTTTTTCTTATGAAATGATAAAGCTACCCATTTCATTATGTATGAGGTCAATTTTTTTTTATTGGAGTTAAAATTAACGTAGATATATGACCGAACCTAACCAACCCCACCTAACCTAACCTAACCTATCATTTTAGGTTAGGTAGCCGAAAAAGTTAGGTTAGGTTAGGTTAGGTAGGTTAGGTAGTCGAAAAACAATTAATTCATGAAAACTTGGCTTATTAGGCAAATCGGGCCTTGAATAGTAGGCTGAAAAGTGCGTTCTGGCTACTAGGTACGACATACATATATATATATATATATATATATATATATATATATATATATATATATATATATATATATATATATATATATATATATATATGTCGTACCTAGTAGCCAGAACGCGCTTCTCAGCCTACTATGCAAGGCCCGATTTGCCTAATAAGCCAAATTTTCCTGAATTAATATATTTTCTCTAATTTTTTTCTTATGAAATGATAAAGCTACCCATTTTATTATGTATGAGGTCAATTTTTTTTATTGGAGTTAAAATTAACGTAGATATATGACCGAACCTAACCAACCCTACCTAACCTAACCTAACCTATCTTTATAGGTTAGGTTAGGTTAGGTAAACGAAAAAGTTAGGTTAGGTTAGGTTAGGTAGGTTAGGTAGTCGAAAAACAATTAATTCATGAAAACTTGGCTTATTAGGCAAATCGGGCCTTGCATAGTAGGTTGAGAAGTGAGCTCTGGCTACTAGGTACGACATATATATATATATATATATATATATATATATATATATATATATATATATATATATATATATATATATATATATATATATATATAACTGAAAACTCACACCCCAGAAGTGACTCGAACCCATACTCCCAGAAGCAACGCAACTGGTATGTACAAGACGCCTTAATCCACTTGACCATCACGACCGGACATAATGAGGTGATAGCCTAAGCTATTTGAACCACCCCACCGCCGGCACTCGGATAGTAATCTTGGGCATAGCATTTTACCAAATCACCTCATTCTTTGGGGCACACGTGAGGAACAC
>NC_091161.1:47071483-47171483 GCF_040958095.1 Procambarus clarkii
GGTAGAACACCTAGAGAGAAATGATATAATATCAGACAGACAGTATGGTTTTCGATCTGGAAGATCCTGTGTATCGAATTTACTCAGTTTCTATGATCGAGCAACAGAGATATTACAGGAAAGAGATGGTTGGGTTGACTGCATCTATCTGGACCTAAAAAAGGCTTTCGACAGAGTTCCACATAAGAGGTTGTTCTGGAAACTGGAAAATATTGGAGGGGTGACAGGTAAGCTTCTATCATGGATGAAAAATTTTCTGACTGATAGAAAAATGAGGGCATTAATCAGAGGCAATGTATCAGAATGGAGAAATGTCACAAGTGGAGTACCACAGGGTTCAGTTCTTGCACCAGTGATGTTTATTGTGTACATAAATGATCTACCAGTTGGTATACAGAATTATATGAACATGTTTGCTGATGATGCTAAGATAATAGGAAGGATAAGAAATTTAGATGACTGTCATGCCCTTCAAAAAGACCTGGACAAAATAAGTATATGGAGCACCACTTGGCAAATGGAATTTAATGTTAATAAATGTCATGTTATGGAATGTGGAATAGGAGAACATAGACCCCACACAACCTATATATTATGTGAGAAATCTTTAAAGAATTCTGATAAAGAAAGAGATCTAGGAGTGGTTCTAGATAGAAAACTATCACCTGAGGACCACATAAAGAATATTGTGCAAGGAGCATATGCTATGCTTTCTAACTTCAGAATTGCATTTAAATACATGGATGGCGATATACTAAAGAAATTGTTCATGACTTTTGTTAGGCCAAAGCTAGAATATGCAGCTGTTGTGTGGTGCCCATATCTTAAGAAGCACATCAACAAACTGGAAAAAGTGCAAAGACATGCTACTAAGTGGCTCCCAGAACTGAAGGGCAAGAGCTACGAGGAGAGGTTAGAAGCATTAAATATGCCAAAACTAGAAGACAGAAGAAAAAGAGGTGATATGATCACTACATACAAAATAGTAACAGGAATTGATAAAATCGACAGGGAAGACTTCCTGAGACCTGGAATTTCAAGAACAAGAGGTCATAGATTTAAACTAGCTAAACACAGTTGCCGAAGAAATATAAGAAAATTCACCTTCGCAAATAGAGTGGTAGACGGTTGGAACAAGTTAAGTGAGAAGGTGGTGGAGGCCAAGATCGTCAGTAGTTTCAAAGCGTTATATGACAAAGAGTGCTGGGAAGACGGGACACCACGAGCGTAGCTCTCATCCTGTAACTACATTTAGGTAATTACACTTAGGTAATTACACACACACCTTGGAAAAAGGTGACACCCCTAGGGTCAACACTTGCAGCAGAGGAGCTCCAGCATATTTCAACAATCCTAAGTATTGTAGTACAGGTTGATGGTAGTGAGTGGTGTCCCAGAGAACATAAAGGTATAGTGCACTTGAAAAATAGGTGAGATAACAGGAAAGTGCTAAGGGAAGTGAAAAATCGGATGAGAAAAAGTTGCCCTAGTGTTTACAGTGCAGAGAAGAACATTCAAGATGGCCACTGGCAAGGGGAAAAACAAAACAGAGCTTGATTTTGAGGGATTCAATGAAGAAAGCATTGATATTAGTAGTCTACATAACAAGTTGGTAAATTTAGATACTATAGTGAACTCTCATGTAGAAATAATTAGTAAATTGAAAGAAAGTAATGACCATTTGAATAGCAAAGTTTTATGTCTTGAGGGTTTAGTGAAAGACTTGCGCAAGGATAAGAATCAATTGGAAACAAATTGCAAAGCCATGGAAGAAGAAAATAAACTCTTAAAAATAGCTTTGGAAGAAGTTAAAGTAAATTTAAACATAAATGACTACAATAGGTTAGGCAAGGAAATTCAACAGGAGAAACAGCTTTTGTCAGCACAGATGGAGGAAGTTACACAGGGAATAGAACAGTGCAAGAAAGATATGCAACTCACTTATGCACAAGTGGCCAAGGAGAAGGAAAAAATAGAAGAAGCAGTAAAGGAAGTCAAACATTGCAGCAACCAAGATAAAACAAACATTAGGCTAGAAGTGAGGAAAGAATTGGCATCTAACCCGAAGTTGGTGCAAAACACAGTTGATCGGAGTAAGTCCCTGATCATTTTTGGCTGCAAAGAAAAGGCGATAACATCTAGGTCAGAAAGAGCTGTAGAAGAAGCTAAAGTAGTAGATAAAATTGTTGGCCTCGTGGAAGGTCTTACAAACAGAGAGAATGTGTGCGACTACAGGAGAATAGGCAGGTACGTAAAAGGGAAAGATCGACCTTTGAGGATCACCCTAAACGGTGCCAAACAGATGGAAGAAGTACTAAGGAATGCTAGAAAATTGCAAAGGGATGAGGATGGGAAAGGGTGGTCATTAAGACGAGATCTTTCAAAAGAAGATAGAGAGAAGCTGAAACTGAACCTCGCCGAGGCAAAACATTTAAATGAGAGCAGGAATGAAGAAGAAATAAATTCTTTTTTCTACAAAGTGATAGGGGTAGGCAAACCAGTAAAGTGGTACATAAAGGCAAACCAACAAAATCAATAGAGAGAGGGGGAGTGAAGAATAAGGAGAGGGGGAACAAGTTCCTGAAGATTGCATACACCAACATAGATGGAGTGAGATCGAAGATACTGGAGTTAAGTGATGTAATACAGCTGCAGACACCAGACATTGTTGCACTCACGGAGACAAAACTTGAAGATGTAATTTTAAATGAGGTCATATTCCCAAGGGGCTACTCAATTTGGAGACGGGACAGAAAAATTAGGAAAGGCGGTGGCGTTGCTGTGCTAGTAAAAGAACACCTAAAGGTGAAGGAAATAATGACTGCCAATCCACAAGAAGTTGACATAATAGCACTAGAGATCTGCTATGAGGATGATAAACTAATGATGATAAATGCATATAGTCCACCGCCAAGCAGCACATGGTCAAAGGAGGAGCTAGATAGTAAACGTGAAGGTCTTATAACAATAATGAGAGAGATTATAGCGAGAGCGGATAACGATAGATCACGACTGTTGATAGTCGGTGCCTTCAACTTGAAATCCATAGACTGGGAAGCATATGAAGCTAAAACAGAAGATTTTTGGACCTGTAAATTTGTAGACCTCATCCTGGAAACATTCTTGTATCAACATGTTAAACAAGCTACGAGGATGAGGGAAGGGGACGTTCCCTCCATGCTAGATTTGATATTTACCAGGAAGGAGGAAGAGATATTTGACATTCAGTACCTTCCTCCCTTGGGTAAAAGTGACCATGTCTTTTTGGGAATAAAGTATGCAATGCGTTATAAGCTGGAAGAAAATAAGGAGGTTGAAGCAGTTGAAAAACCAGACTTCAGGAGAGGACATTATGGTGACCTTAGAAATTTTTTTAGTGAGTATAATTGGACAGACTTGATGCTAGGCAAGGAAGTGAATGAGATGTATGGCAAGTTTTGTGAAATATATGATAAAGGCACAAAAAAATTTATACCAAAACAGAGATGCAGAACTAGGAAACAGGATTGGTTCAATAGAAATTGCGAGAGGGCTAGAGACCGAAAGACACAAAAATGGAATCAATACAGGAAGAGGCCGAACCCCCAAACATACCAGCGATACAAAGATGCGAGAAACAACTACACGGCAGTGAGGAGAGAGGCAGAAAGAAATTTTGAAAAAGGGATTGCGGACAAATGTAAAACAGAACCAGGTCTATTCTATAAATTCATAAACAACAAATTGCAGGTAAAGGATAATATTCAGAGGTTGAAAATGGGAAATAGATTCACGGAAGATGAAAAGGAAATGTGTGAAACACTAAACGAAAAGTTCCAAAGTGTGTTTGTACAAAATGAAATCTTTAGGGAACCAGATACAATAAGAATTCCAGAGAACAACATAGAACACATAGAGGTGTCTAGAGACGAAGTGGAAAAAATGCTCAAGGAGCTCGGTAAGAACAAAGCAGCTGGCCCAGATGGTGTTTCACCATGGGTTCTGAGAGAATGTGCATCTGAGCTCAGCATTCCACTTCACCTGATCTTTCAGGCATCCCTGTGTACAGGAATCGTAGCAGACGGGTGGAAACAGGCTAACATAGTTCCAATCTACAAAAGTGGCAGCAGGGAAGACCCCCTCAATTATAGACCTGTATCATTGACAAGTGTAATAGTGAAAGTATTGGAAAAACTAATCAAAACTAAATGGGTAGAACACCTAGAGAGAAATGATATAATATCAGACAGACAGTATGGTTTTCGATCTGGAAGATCCTGTGTATCGAATTTACTCAGTTTCTATGATCGAGCCACAGAGATATTACAGGAAAGAGATGGTTGGGTTGACTGCATCTATCTGGACCTAAAAAAGGCTTTCGACAGAGTTCCACATAAGAGGTTGTTCTGGAAACTGGAAAATATTGGAGGGGTGACAGGTAAGCTTCTATCATGGATGAAAAATTTTCTGACTGATAGAAAAATGAGGGCAGTAATCAGAGGCAATGTATCAGAATGGAGAAATGTCACAAGTGGAGTACCACAGGGTTCAGTTCTTGCACCAGTGATGTTTATTGTGTACATAAATGATCTACCAGTTGGTATACAGAATTATATGAACATGTTTGCTGATGATGCTAAGATAATAGGAAGGATAAGAAATTTAGATGACTGTCATGCCCTTCAAAAAGACCTGGACAAAATAAGTATATGGAGCACCACTTGGCAAATGGAATTTAATGTTAATAAATGTCATGTTATGGAATGTGGAATAGGAGAACATAGACCCCACACAACCTATATATTATGTGAGAAATCTTTAAAGAATTCTGATAAAGAAAGAGATCTAGGAGTGGTTCTAGATAGAAAACTATCACCTGAGGACCACATAAAGAATATTGTGCAAGGAGCCTATGCTATGCTTTCTAACTTCAGAATTGCATTTAAATACATGGATGGCGATATACTAAAGAAATTGTTCATGACTTTTGTTAGGCCAAAGCTAGAATATGCAGCTGTTGTGTGGTGCCCATATCTTAAGAAGCACATCAACAAACTGGAAAAGGTGCAAAGACATGCTACTAAGTGGCTCCCAGAACTGAAGGGCAAGAGCTACGAGGAGAGGTTAGAAGCATTAAATATGCCAAAACTAGAAGACAGAAGAAAAAGAGGTGATATGATCACTACATACAAAATAGTAACAGGAATTGATAAAATCGACAGGGAAGACTTCCTGAGACCTGGAATTTCAAGAACAAGAGGTCATAGATTTAAACTAGCTAAACACAGATGCCGAAGAAATATAAGAAAATTCACCTTCGCAAATAGAGTGGTAGACGGTTGGAACAAGTTAAGTGAGAAGGTGGTGGAGGCCAAGACCGTCAGTAGTTTCAAAGCGTTATATGACAAAGAGTGCTGGGAAGACGGGACACCACGAGCGTAGCTCTCATCCTGTAACTACACTTAGGTAATTACACTTAGGTAATTACACACACACACACACACAGTACAACCTCGATTTAACGTACTATATGGGACCAACCCCAGTGCGTTGGATTCGTTGCAAGAGGTGACCTTCAGGAAGCGTTTGCATCAGTGTCTTTTTTTTCTTGTACACAATACAAATGCATTATCATATTATATACTGTACCTATATATTATTACCCTACTAAAAAATACTGTGTTACATTTGTTATTTACCTTATTGTTGGAGTTGTGTCCATCTTGAAGTCTCGTGGAGTTGTGAATGCTGTACAGAAAATATGTACTGTAGTGTATTATACCGTTAACAGTGTGTTAATTAAGTAGTTCTGCTGTATGTTCAGTACTACAATGCAGTTTTTGAAAACTATTGTACACTAAAATTACTGCAACTTTAATTTTAACACTATGTACACACTTAAATTTAACACTTGTTCTATCTGTTCACGCCACACACGATGTTTGCATCAGCTTTGCTGGTGCTCGCTGCTGCTGTGGCTTCAGCTGCTTCTGAGCTGGTGCTGGCTGCTGTTGTACCAGTGCTCGGTACAGCTATGCTCGTGCTGGGTACGGCTGTTCTCGTGCTGGGCATGGCTGTTCTCGTGCTGGGCATGGCTGTTCTTGTGCTGGGTACGGCTGTTCTCGTGCTGGGTACGGCTGTTCTCGTGCTGGTTGATTTTCTGCTACAAGTTCTTGCAAAGTATTGCTTCATTTTTGGCATTAATAAGGCACTATTAGTAAGCCCCTGAGACATTTTGTTGTATAACAATACAACTGTAGTCCAAAAATGGTAAATTCCACAATTATTCTTCCACCCGCGGTTAAATACTGTACGTTAATCACAGACAAAACTAAGGGCACTGGGTGCATACTGTACGAACGCAGACTAGGTCTATACATACACCCTACAGTAGACTAGTGTTTAACCCTTAACATGCTAGGGGTATAATATCATTTGTTCCCCACAGGCGCATGTAATTTTGAAAAAAAAAAAAAAAAATTTCTTCCTAACCTGTTAATTTGTGTTCCCTGATTACGTGAAAAATAATAAAAAAATCGTAATTGACATACATTGTGCACTATAGGGCGGGGAAGTCTGGCAAAAAACAGGCGCTGACTCAGTGTGCGCCCCAGGCGGTCTGTTGATCGCCAGCTGCCAGGCCGGAGTTGCCACAAAGAGATAATTACCTAATTATTTCAATGTCTCTGATTGATTTTTCATAGTTTTTTCGCTATAATATTATTCAATAGTGTGTAGTTTGATATATTTATATAATAAAATGAGTGAATCATCGCTGTAATAAAATATATGGTGTGCATATTGTTGATTCAATTATGTTCATCAATCAGTGAACAAATATTTTGTCGGTTATTACACTATATACACAGGTTATATATAAGTATCTGCATGTTTTGTTCACCATAACGAACCACTAAGTAGCTATTATGAGTCAAAAAGTAACGAGGAGTGACCGCCGTGTACCAGCCAGCCACTCACGCCTTCCCTAAAGTCATCTGACTCACCCACAATACTGTTTTTGCTTTTATTCACTATATACAGACGTTATATATAAGTATCTACATTCGTGTTAACCATAACGAACCACTAAGATGGCATGCTGAGTGGCAGTGCCAGTGGCAGCCCGCCACTGGATGCTACTTCCTCTCTCACCTCACCTGACTTGCCACCAATCTCCACCCATCATACTGTTTTTGCTTTTATATACAGACGTTATATATAAGTATTTACATGTTTTGTTCACTATAACTGTACATCTAAGCTTGTATGGTGAGTAAAGGCACAAAGACGTAGGACCTCACACAGTCAGCTGATGGCTGCCACCCTCAAGGCCAGACACACTAATATTTCTCCTCCAACAATACTGTTTGTGGTGTTATTACGCTATATACACACATTATATATAAATATCTACCTGTTTTATTCACCATACTTGTACAAGTAAACTGATATGGTGCCCAAAGACCATCGTGGTAACCAGTAAACAACACCGTCGTCTGCACGGTGGCGTCGTGCAGACGACGCCACATTCCTCACCAAAATGGCGGCTCCCAACCTTCTCCTCTTGCTGTTTATACCCTCTACACACACGTTATATATATCTACATTTGTGTTCACCATAGCGAACCACTAAGCTGGTATGGTGAGTGCAGTCAATAAAAGGTGGCCACACACAGTCAGAAAACAACGCCACCACACTCCCTCCCACAGCATTACTCCTCCCTCCATGGCGCACAGCGCTAAATATCGCCACAATCCTGCTATTATCAGAACCCTGGTCAGTTTTATCACAGTCAGAGGTCTTCTGTAATAATATCATCGCTACATAATAGCATGAACAAGTATATTATGGCATTTTTAGGCGATGCTGTGGTCACAAGCTGAACAGCAGTGCTGTTAGCTCATGCTGCGTGCGTCAGGCTTGGTAGCTCACTCAATACTGAGGCCCCTAACACCAGGGAGTTTGGCCCACGATTTTTAAAAAAAATGGTGTCTGTTTACAAGAGCCCTGATGAAGGTGTGGTGAACCCCGTGTATTCGTGGGCCATTTAAATCTTGCGTAGTACTCCAACACGTCATATGACGTGATGAGTAGTTGACTGGAACAACTTCCAACACGTCATATGACATGATGCGCACTTTAAGGGTTAAGCCAGATCCAGTAACATAAATTTCTCTCAAATATTGGATTTACATCAAATTATATATTTTGGGGTTATATATTTAGTTTAGCAACATTATTACGATAATAAGAGCTATAAAAGTACTTATTTTGGAACTGATTTATTAATTTTATTATTTCGAAGCCGTAGGTCACCAAACTATAGCGACGAAATCGAACAAAACAAATCCTGTGTTGTGTGCACAGGATTAGACCTGTCCACTCGCGCTGGACTTGAGTCACCAATAACATGAATAATTTCTCAAAGAGCAGATATCTATCATATTACAGTATATTTTTTATTTTATTTAGTTTAGTTTAATTGGGATAATAAAGTAATTAAAACACCAGTTTTTAAAATTATTTATTAATCTGAAACGTTCAAAGTCATGGGTTACTGAACTATAACGACACAGACGAAAGTGAGTGAAACCTCACTGTAAAGTGAGGTTTACAGTACAGTATTCCCCTATCTGTCCACCCTCACTTATCTTCTTTCATCACAGAAAATGTATATAAGAAGATTTTCAACACATTAGCTAGCTATTCACGCTTCAGCCTTTAGGTTAATTTACAAAGATACATGTGCCACAAATCAGGGAACGAAAATCATTGAAACTCGGTCGTTCACTTGTGTGGACCACTCTCGCTGGTGTTTGGTTAATATGCTTTTCTTGTTGTGTGGACCATTCTGGCTTGTGTTTGGTTCATATGGTTCACGTGTTGTGAGGTCCATTTGTGTGATCCAACTTGGCTTATGAAGGAATTATTAATTGTAGATAGAATGAGACAGTTTTTCACCACTCTATGAACTCTGTCCCAACATCATAAGCTTGTGGACCACTTGTGCGGTCCACTTGTGTGGTCCACTTGTGTGATCGAACTTCTCATATGACCGAATTATTAATTGTAATCTGTGATATAATGGGAAAGTTTTCCACCAGTCTGTGTACTCTGTCTCGACGTCGTAAGCAAATCCGAACTTCCCGCGCTTCGGCGAACCATTGTTCATCGAACCGGGTGAGTAAATCCGGTCTGAAAAGTGTGCGAACTAGCCGGAGATTCGTTGAATCGGGGTACGTTGAATCGAGGTTGTACTGCATCCAGTTTACGTAAAGCTACGAGTGGTCAAAACCACACTTAGATCCCGGACCAAACTTACGAAGGTTTTTCGACTTAGTGTAGCTACCTGAATACTGACATAGCCGCCACGAAGGCGCTAAGAAGGAAAACATTCGTAGCTAAGAAGAAAAACCTTTGCAAGTACCTTCGTGAATCTGGCCCCTGGCCCCTTCAGAGAGGTTTCAGGGAGCAATGGCCCTGGAAAACCCCATTATGGTTGGGGGTTTTCCTTATCTGCCATCGACCAGGGTCAGGCACCCAGAAAGGTAGGCATAACAAAACAAACCCCACATGGTAAAAAACTACAACAAAAAACCGAACAAAGAGATAGAAACTCCCTACAATCCCAAGGAAACAATCAAACAATCAATTTACTGCTGCGCTGGTCGCCGCGCAGCCCTCCCCTTCCCGGACCTCAACGTGCTGGCTGCCTTCAGTTCGTAAGCTAGTGTCAACCGGGATAGACGCTTCTCTGGCCTCAAATTCCTGGGCGGTGTTTGCCTCGTGTGGCGTTCTCTGCTGTCTTTGTGTGGTGTGTGGTAGCCAGGAGTACCTTATTAGTGCCGGGGCTGCATGCGCTTAGGGGTTTCCTTCCCTAGGCACCCTGTGAGTACTGCCCCTGCGTGTCAGGGTTATCTTCCCTGGGGCGTTCGGGAACCGCTAATATAGGGGTTCTTGCTGCTCGCCATTTGCCTCGCCCTTGGGGCCAGCTGGGGCTTGGGGCCCTTGTTTGGCCTTGGGTAGGGAGTGGTGTTGTGCTGGTTTCGGCGTCAAGGTATTGCGCGGCCTTCCACCTAAGCGGCGACCGGTTCCTTTTGCCTCTGGAGACGGTGTACTTTTGCAGGGTTTTTCTTTTATTTTGTTTTTGTTTGCCTGGTGGAGGTTGTGCCTCGTGGGTCTATAGTTCCCCTGATATTGTTTTGGTAGCACTATGCTAGGCCCCCGTGCTTGTACATGACCCAGGGGATTTTCAGTGTTATCATTTATCCTTGTTTGTTTGGGTTTCTTAACCGGTTAGCAACACCTTGCCCGGACTTCCCGTAGTTTTTACCCTACGGGCCCTGGAAACCCCTGTCGGGGTTCGGTGAACCATGGATGCGTCTCCCGAGTTCCAGCCTGCCTTGTGCGGGTTTGAAGGTTGCAGTGTGCCCTTGTCTCAGGGTGACAGTCACGTGTTTTGCCTCCATCATGCTGCCTGTTGGGTCAACGACACCTTTGACCCGGAGTCTTGCGAGTCATGTTCTTTACTTGTGCTCCAGTTTTACTCTGAGGATGTTCCTGTTAGGGTACAGGCAGCATCAGCGTTGCATGTTAGCTTTAGGTTATTGCAACGTCCTAGGTTGGTTTCCCTACCCGGATGCCCTGAGGCTGCCCCATTTTGGTTTTAGGGACCCTGACCTGGGGGCGTTAGTCGCTTTGGCTTTGGCTCCTGCCGCGCCCCCTGGTCCTTCTCCTGTGGTTCTTCCTTCACCTCCTCCCCCGTGTCCGGCTCCAAAACGTCTGAGGGTTTCGGCCTCGGCACAGGGTTTAGTTGGTAATGAGACTTGGGCTGCCTCAGTGGCTGCTCCATCCGGGTCGGGGACGGAGGCATTTGAGCCGGTTCCTCCTGCCGAGGCCTCTGAGTCCAACCAACAGACCCCCTTCTTGTCTGCCTTTCCCTTGGACTCTGCCTTTTCTTCAGGGGTAGAGGGTTTGGAGGACGGCTCTGCCCTGGGTCCTGACATGGGGGATTCTGGAGCTGGGGAGGAGTCAACCTGGGGGCCTTGGGCCCCCCCTGTAATTACCTAAGTGTAATTACCTAAATGTAGTTACAGGATGAGAGCTACGCTCGTGGTGACCCCGCTGGAGTGCTTTTGCCTTCCTCGCGGGGATTATTGTTGCAGGGGGAGGGATTTTCTTACCCCCCTTCCCTGTATGAGTATAATTTGGGTTCGGCTCCTCCCCGGGTTCGGTTCCGGGCGCCTTTGGGTACCTCGGATTCGTCTTTCCAGAGGTTTTCTACTTCCCATATCTCCGCGAAGGTGGCTCGGGAAGCTCTTGCTGCATACCTCTTGCGAGACCCAGGTTATGCCACTGCAATGGATCCGTCCTCGTTTGAGTTCGGTTCTTCTTCCCGTTTTTGGGTGCGTTTGGAGGTTCCAGAGTCTTCCTGGCTGGCAGACTGCCCTTTCTTTTTGTTGGTGCGTGACATGGGTTCTGTCGGACCCGCACGCTTGATTGGCGGGAAACTGCTACTTTTATGCATGTTTACCTGGGGGCGAGTTTGAGCACCTTAATGCGTGCTTGTTAGCTCCCGTGCCTTCTCGGGATGTTGGCCTTTTCCAGCTTCACGTGCAGGTTCCTCAGCTTTCGGCTTCGTTGGTTGCGGAGGAGTTGCGCTCCCGTGGGCATTTGGCTTCGGTCTTGCGTTTCTTTTCCCTTCTCGAGCTATCTTCTGCTTGGCTTAAGGAGGATGTGGGAGCGATGAGGGAAGGGCCTTCGTCCGGGGCGCTGACTTCGGCAGCTAGGGCGTCGGCTGCACGGTTGAAGCTCTTTGCGCCCATCCTGAAAGAAGCGGTGTCTCTGTTTTTTGCTTCTCACCTTGCGTGCCGTCGGGCTGTACTCGCCCTCTCTTTTGAATCCTCTTGGGCCCTGGCTCTTAGGTTTTCGTCTCCGTTTTGTTCATTGGTGCTTGCAGACACTGCGGTCTTTCAGTTTCTGCACGCGGCTTCGTCCAGTTGTCGTCCTATGGCAGACATGTTGATTCTCTGAAGCAGTCGTTCTCGGCAGTTTCGGAGGGGTCGTGCCAGGGTTCCGGGTTCCGCTGGTCGAGGTGGGCCATTGGTGCCAGTTTCTGAGCCGTTGTTCCCTTCGGGGCCAGCGTCGTCTGGTCGGCACGATGATCGACCTGTTCGACGTTTGGGTTCTCGTAAGGGGCGTCGGCCCTTTCGCGGTTCGCCTTGTTGACGGGGCGATGGGGGGGGGAGGCTCTCTCTGTTGGCTCACGCTTGGTCCCACGATTTGTGGGCCTTTTCGGTCGTGTCATCCGTCCTTCGGTGGCGTTGGCGTTTGGCAACTCGTCCTCCTTTAGGGAGGGGGGGGGGGGTTCGGGGCTAACAGGGCAGGTTTCTTCTATTGCGCTTCGTCAAGTCGTCTACGAGTGGGTGCGCTTGGGCGTGGTTGAAACGAGTACGTCCCTCAGGTGGGTTTCCCATCTGTTTCCAGTACCGAAATGGGACTGTGCGGATCTGCGGTTCATTCTGGACTTGCCCCGTCTGAACCCCTGGATTCCTTGCCCCTCCTTTCGGATGACTACTGTTTCAGGTCCGGCTTCTGTTGGGGCCAGGTGCCTGGATGGTGTCCCTGGACCTCAAGGACGCCTATTGGCATGTTCCTATTCATCCGGAGTTGGTTTCGGACTGGTTAGGTTTCGTGGTGGGGCGTCAAGCTTACCGTTTTCGATGCCTACCTTTTGGCTTGAATCTGGCACCTCGTGTTTTCACGCGTCTGACCCGGGTTGTGGTCACCCGTCTGCATCTTCTAGCGATTCGGGTTTTGGCCTACCTCGACGACTGGCTGGTGTGGGCTCCCAGTCGATCAGCTTGTCTGCTCGCCAGGGATATGGTTCTTTCCCAGCTCGCCAGGTTTGGGTTCCTGGTGAACTGGAGGAAGTCCCATCTGATTCCGTCCCAGGTTCGGACCTGGCTGGGTCTTGTTTGGGATTCTCGGACCGTTTCCTTGTCTCTTCCTCCAGAGGCGTTGTTGTGGCTGCGGGATTGCCGTCGGCTGTTTCTGAGGAGGTCTCGGGTCACTTGGCGGTTGCTCGAGCAGTTGTGTGGGAGTCTGAACTTCGCCGTGCAAGTCTACCCGCCTGGTTGGGCTTGGCTTCGGCGTCTGTTTTGGTTCCTTCGGGGAAGTCCCTTCTGCCTCTTTCGCGATTGTAGGGTTCGTCCACCGTGGGCCTTGTGTCGGTTGCTGCGTTGCCCGCTTTCTCTATGGGGATTTTCAGGGTTCGGTGCCTTGGCGCCATCCCGAGCCTTCGCTCGATGTGTTCACAGATGCGTCATCATTTCTCGGCTGGGGCTTTGTGACCAGTGCTCACCAGGCAGGCCAGGGACGGTGGGGTCCATCCTTCCGTCGGGCTCACAGCACAGTTCGGGAGTTCCCGGCAGTCTGGTTCATGCTTCGGAGGGTTCGGGTCGCTCGGGGATCAACCATTCGCCTCCATTCGGACTGTTCTCCAGTGGTTCATTGCCTGAACTGTGCGGGTTCTCTTCGGTCCTTGGCTCTTTGGGGTTGGTCTCTTCGAGTGGTTCGTCTGCTGAATTCTCGGGGTTTGGCTCTCCATGTGGTTCATGTCTGGGGAGTGTCCAACATTCCGGCGGACGGTCTGTCACGCTTCCATTCCCTGTCCACGGAGTGGACGGTCGACGACGACTCGTTTTGTTGGATCTGCCAGACGTACGGTCTCCCAGATGTGGACCTCTTTACGTCGGCGTGGTCTCGGCGTCTCCCAATCTATGTGACGCCCTTCCTCGACTGCAAGGCGTTCGCGGTGGTTGCCTTTCGGCAGGACTGGTCAAAGTGGGGTTACCTGTACCTCTTCCCCCCGGTCCAGCTGTTGCTTCGAGTTCTGGTTCGGTTGGAAACATTCCCTGGGAGAGTAGTCCTTGTGGCCCCCTTGGAGGCCGGCCCAGCCTTGGTTTCCGATGCTCTTGGCTCGGTGCCCGAACCCGGGATGTTTCCTGCGGCTCCGCCTCTTTCAGGAGGTCGGCCTTGTCCAGTACAGGGCTGGTTTGAACTTCTTCTCTGCTCTTCGCGTCTGGTCTTTTTGACTCGGGTGTATCACCATTTCTATGGTGATCAGGTGGCTTCGTTGATGGTGTCCCACCTGAAAGCTTCATCTTGGCGACAGTATGAAGTTTCCTGGAATTCTTTTTGCCATTTTCTGGCTCTTTGTAGGTTGTCTTTTCCTTTCTTTCTTGGCTTTTTCAGGACCGTCATTTGATGCCTAATACTGTCGCCTCGTATCATGCGGCGCTGGCGGAGCCGTTCAAGCTAACGTTCGAGGTGGACGTCACATCCGCCCCGTTTCGTAAGCTTTCCCGTGCTATGTTTCACCTCCGGCCTGCTCATGCTCCTCCTGAGCCATCCTGGTCCTTGGACAGGGTGCTCTGATATCTTTCCTCTTCTTGGTTTGTGGTGGCCCCATCGGTTCCGCATTGTTTTTCCAAGGCTTTGTTTTTGTTGGCATTGGCCTCTGGGGGCCGGGTAGAGGATCTTCATGCTCTCCTCTGGTGCAGGGGTTTCTGCTCTTTTGGTCCTGGGGGTAGGTTTGTCCGTTTGCAGCCTTCTCCATCTTTTCTGGCGAAGAACGAAACGGCTGCTTTCCGGAGGGGTCCGTGGGTCATTGATGCTTGGTTGGTTCGGCCAGGGATGCGTCATGTGTTGTGTCTGGTTGCAGCACTTCGCCGTTACCTGCGCGCTTCAGCTGGGGTGGCTGGGGATGCGCTTTGGGTTGATCCGGTTTCCCTCGTTACCTGTTCCAGGGCTCGGGTCTCCCAGGTTGTCCGCAGGGTTATTAAGTCTAGCCAGTCTGTGGTCTATCCTCGCGTCCATGACATTCGGAAGTTTGCAGCTTTGGCTGCTGTGTTTGATAATATGTCTTGGGCTCATATTCGGGCGCGTGGATTTTGGAAGTCGAACAGTGTCCTGGCCGCCCATTATTTGGTAAACATCCCTGCTCCTCGGCATTCTTGTGTTGCTTTGGGTTGCAGCCAGTTGTCTCGACTTCGCATTGAGGAGTTTGTGGCCACCGCCTCCCGGGTAAGTCTCTAATTCCGTCTCTTTGGCTATGTAGCTCCAGGGAGCGGTAGGGGCTCCCCACAGAAAACCAGCGTTGAATGTAATGAAACGCCATTTTCTGGGTGAGCCCCGGAGGCTCCCTGGCTACCCTCCCTCCCATCCAGTTGGCGGGGTTTTCTCGCATTGGTTGAAGCCTAGTTTCTGAACCAAAGGCAGCCGGCGCGATGAGGTCTGGGGCCCCCCCCCCTTCCCCCTCCCGGGGAGGTGAGGGCTGCGCGGACGACCGACGCAGCAGTAAATTGATTGTTTGATTGTTTCCTTGGGATTGTAGGGAGTTTCTACCTCTCTGTTCAGTTTTTTGTTGTAGTTTTTTACCATGTGGGGTTTGTTTTGTTATGCTTACCTTTCTGGGTGCCTGACCCCGGTCGATGGCAGATAAGGAAAACCCCCAACCATAATAGGGTTTTCCAGGGCCATTGCTCCCTGAAACCTCTCTGAAGGGGCCAGGTTCTGGCGCTGGTCCCTGGTAGGTCTGAACTCCATAGCTAATGTCCCGGTCTAACATAACATACATTAGCCCGATAAGCTCCAGGGAGCCTCCGGGGCTCACCCAGAAAATGGCGTTTCATTACATTCAGTGCTGGTTTTTTCCTTAGTCTTTGGTGAAGTATCTCTGGGGAGCGATAGGGGCTTCCCCAGAAAATCAGCGTTGAATGTAATGAAACTCCATTTTCTGGGCGAGTCCCAAAGGCTCCCCGGCAACCCTCCATCCCTCCGGTCGGTGGTTTTTGCATATTTTGATATCCAGCCTCAGAACTGAAGGTGTGGATCGCCAACGCGAGGGTCAGGGGCTCCACCTTCCCCCCTCCCAGGGATGGGGGAAGCTGCGCAGACATGCAGCATGGCTCATGTGATGTCATGCTTGTTTGCTCATTTTCCCTCGGGGGAGTTCTGTCCATTTGTTCTGTTGTTTTCGTCGGTTTACCAGAATAGGGGTTTGTTTTGAAGCACTTACCTTTCTGGGTGCCTGTCCTGGTCGATTGCAGACAGAATGCTCTAAAATCACATGTGCATTTTTATAGGATATTGCTCCTCATGCCTCTCTGAGGGGGCCAGGTTCTGGTCATGATCTCCGGTTGGCCCAGAACTCTACCCACATCGACTGATGCCAAAAATTAGGACTATCCCTATCAGCCTGGATAGCTCCTGAGAGCCTCCGGGACTCAGGAGCTGGCGTTTCATTACAAACGCCCAGAAAATGGCGTTTCATTACATTCAACACTGGTTATTTTTTTATCGCATCTGATGCACATGTGTGTCCTTTACAATATGTACACAGTAGAAGTTTTATAATGTTCAAGGAACTGATACATGTTTCACTAATGTGTCCACCAAAAATTTGTATTGTTACAATATTACTTATTCAATATTAATTTTATTTACAATATGTACACTCTCTCACAATATTTACAGTCACACACTGTATTACACACCTCAGCCTGGAACTCCAGCAGCTCCAGCCTAGAGTCCATACCTAGTTAAACACAAGACAAAGTTAGAGAAGATTCAGTGGTATGCCTCCAGACTTGTCCCGGAACTGAGAGGTATGAGCTACGAGGAAAGACTAAAGAAGCTGAACCTGACATCCCTGGAAAACAGAATAGTAAGGGGAGACATGATAACAACCTACAAAATTTTCAGGGGAATTGACAGGGTGGACAAAGACAAACTCTTCAGCAAGGGTGGAACACGAGCAAGGGGGGACACAGGTGGAAACTTAGTACCCAAATGAGCCACAGAGACATTAGAAAGAATTTTTTCAGTGTCAGAATAGTTAACAAATAGAATGCACTAGAAAGTGATATGGTTGAGGCTGACTCCATACACAGTTTCAAATGACAGTATGAAAGAGCCCAGTAGGCTCAGGAATCTGTACACCAGTTGATTGACGGTTGAGAGGCAGGACCAAAGAGAGAAAGCTCAACCCCGCAAGCATAACTAGGTAGGTACAACTAGGTGAGTACACTCAGTACTTCGGAAGTGAGTGATAATCAAAGAACCAGTCTATGATACACAGCGCGATTTTGCACTCAATGCACCAGGTGCACACAGATTTTTGCTTCCTGTTTCTTTGTTTTGTGTGCTTGCAAACAATACACTCACGTACACCTTTGCCTTTAGTTCCTGTAGGTGGTATGTAGCTAGGTCTGTGAATTTTAAGGAAGTCTTTAACAGCATGTCTGTTGGGAGCTACACTGTGGTCTTGTTGGCACATGAACAACTGTCCTTACACTGTCTTCCTGGCCATACTTGACGAGTAATTGCGACAAGAGAGCATGACTAAAAACACAAACTGATGGTTTCTTGCCTGATTTCACCAATTACATGTTGAAACAGTTCAGCACTGTTACGTCCACAAGGTGAAAGAACAATTTCTTTGTCCACTTTACACTTTTGCAAGCACACTCGATGGCATCAACCATCATATCACATCTATCTACCAATCTTCTAATTATATTGTAGTCAATGATACACTCTGGCTTATACAATTTTTGTCTCTTCCAAACCTCATTTTACCACTGTCAAGCATTTCACCAGTGTGAATAGTTGTCAACATATTTACTTCATGTCTGTCTTTCCGATGCACTGATAAAATCTTGTCACATTTTCTAAGTTGACAATCACCCACACCAATATTAGTACAGTATAAAAAACTAGCATTTCTTTTGTATGTGTCTTCACAGTGCCACACACTCGCGTGTTATATTCAAGCAGGAACTTTGTTAGCAAGGGGCCCATATAATAATTTTCAGTGTACAGAATGTGCCCCTTGTTCAGCAGTGGTTCTATTAGCATCCACATCAAACTGCCGAAAAACTCATGAGGATCTTGAGCGGGAATGTTTACGTCTGTACCGGAATATAATATAATGTCCATCAGCATTCCAGTTTCACAGTTGCACCGTACAAAGAATTTGAGGCCAAAATGGTGCTGTTTTGATGGGATGTACTGTTTGAAGAAAAGACGTCCCTTGAAAAGAACTAGGGATTCATCAATGACAACATTCTGTCCTGGTACCTGGTCCTGGTAGTCCTGGTACAAAGTAAGCAGGAAATTTCCCCTCTGATATCACTGAACACTTTTCGCACTTTCCAAAGTCGATCATTTCGATCAACATTTTCAAAATTTCAAAATGTAGGCACTGTAGAAGTCTCAGGAACCTGTATCGTGATATGTATTTGTTGAACAATGGGGTGGGAACGGCACATTCTTTGTTCCAATAATCCTGTGTGATGTGATTCGCAGGATGTTTCATAAGCATACACAGAGCTAAGAACACGTACAACTCAGCCACAGTGGTTCCTTCCAACGTATCATATGTAATTTCCTAATTTTAATTACCTAAGTGTAGTTACAGGATGAGAGCTACGCTTGTGGTGTCCTATCTTCCCAGCCCTCTTTGTCGTATAATGCTTTGAAACTACTGACGGTCTCGGCCTCCACCGCCTTCTCACCTAACTTGTTCCAACAGTCTACCACTGTTTGTGAAAGTGAAATTTCTTATATTTCTTCGGCATCTGTGTTTAGTTAGTTAAAATCTAGTTGATTAAGGCAGCGTTTGGGATGCTCCCAGACGTAGGGTCGAATCCTCGTCACGGCCCTTGTGGATTTGTTCTGTCTTCTAGTTTTGGCATATTTAATGCCTCTAACCTCTCCTCGTAGCTCTTGTCCGTCAGTTCTGGGAGCCACTTAGTGGCATGTCTTTGCACCTTTTCCAGTTTGTTGATGTGCTTCTTTAGATATGGGCACCATACAACAGCTGCATATTCCAGCTTTGGTCTAACAAAAGTCGTGAACAATTTCTTTAGTACTGTATTTCGCCATCCATGTATTTAAAAGCAATTCTGAAGTTAGAAAGTGTAGTATAGGCCACTCCCCCCTTGCACAATGTTCTTAATGTAATCCTCAGGTGATAGTTTTCTATCTGGAGCCACCTCTAGATCTCTTTCTTTATCAGAATTCTTTAAAGATTTCTCACATAATTTATAGGTTGTGTGGGGTCTATGTTCTCCATTTCTACATTCGATTACTTTGCATTTATTTACATTAAATTCCATTTCCCAAGTGGTGCTCCATATACTTATTCTGTCCAGGTCTTCTTGAAGGGTATGACATTCATCAAAGTTACTTATCTTCCCTATTATCTTAGCATCATCAGCAAACATGTTCATATAATTCTGTGTTCCATCTGGTAGATCATTTATGTAGACAATGGACATTACCGGTGCAAGAACTGAACCCTGTGGTACTCCGCTTGTCACATTTCTCCAGTCCGATACACTTCCTCTTATTACTGCCCTCATTTTTCTATCAGTCAGAAAATTTTTCATCCATGGTAGCAACTGACCTGTCACCCCTCCAATGCATTTCAGCTTCCAGAACAACCTCTTATGGAACTCTGTCGAAAGCCTTTTTTTTTTAGGTCCAGATAAATGCAGTCAACTAACCATCTCTTTCCTGTAAAATCTCTGTGGGTCGATCATAGAAACTGAGTAAATTTGTTACACAGGATCTTCCAGATCAAAAACCATACTGGATGTCTGATATTATATTGTTTGCCTCCGAGTCTTCTACTCATTTAGTTTTAATTATTTTTCCAATATTTTGACTATTACACTTGTCAACGATACAGGTTTATAAGTGAGGGGGGTCTTCCCTGCTGCCACTTTTGTAGATTTGAACTATGTTAGCCTTTTTCCACACGTCTGCTACGGCACAACTCCAGTACACAGGCACCCAACCACTTGGGTTGGACAGTAGAGCGACGGTCTCGCTTCATGCAGGTCGGTGTTCAATTCCCAACCGTCCAAGTGGTTGGGCACCATTCCTTTCCCTCGGTCCTATCCCAAATCTTGACCCCTTCCAAGTGCTATATAGTCGATATAGTTGTAATGGCTTGGCACTTCTCCTGATAGTTTCCTTCCCTTCCTGTACACAGGAATTCCTGAAAAATCAGGTGAAGTGGAATGCTGAGCTCAGATGCACATTCTCTCAGAACCCATGGTGAAACTCTATTTGGGCCAACTGCTTTTTTCTTACTTAGCTCCTTGAGCACATTTTCCATTTCATCTCTAGACGCCTCTCTGTGCTCTATGTTGTTCTCTGGAACTCTTATTGTATCCGGTTCTCTGAAGATTTAATTTTGTACAAACACACTTTGGAACTTTTCGTTTAATGTTTCACACATTTCTTTTTCATTTTCCGTGAATCTGTTTCCCATTTTCAACGTCTGGATATTATTCTTTACCTGCAATTTGTTGTTTATGAATTTGTAGAATAGGCCTGGTTCTGTTTTACATTTGTCCGCTATCCCTTTTTCAAAATTTCTTTCTGCCTCTTTCCTTACTGCTGTGTAGCTGTTTCTCGCATCTTTGTATCACTGGTATGCTTGGGGGTTTGGCCTCTTCCTATATTGATTCAATTTTTGTGTCCTTTGGTCTCTGGCCCTCTCGCAATTTCTGTTGAACCAATCTTGTTTTCTGGCCCTGCATCTCTGTTTAGGTATGAATGTTTGTGTGCCTTCATCGTATATTTAGCAAAATTTGGCACAACATTTACTTCCCTGCCTAGCAACAAGTCTGTCCAATTACACTCATTAAATTTTTTTTTAAGTTCCCCATAGTGTCCTCTCTTGAAATCGAGTTTAACAACTGTTTCAATGTCCCCATTTTCTTATAGATGATATCTTAAAGCATATTTAATGTCTAACAGGATATGATCAATCTTTCTCAATGGAGTAATGTACTGGATGTCAAATATCTCTTCTTTTTTCGTGGTGAATATTAGATCCAGTACTGACGGTACATCCCCTTCCCTCATTCTTGTGGCCTGCTTTGTGTTGATACAAGAATGTCTCCAGAATGAGGTTTACAAATCTGTCTGTCCAAATGTCCTCCGTTCTTGCTTCATATGCCTCCCAGTCTGCGGCAGGTTGCCCGCTGGGCCACCAAAATTGTTAGCAATCCTAGAAGAAGAAAACAAATTAAAAAAAATTTCTTGCACACCGCAGTGTTGTTGGCTTGACTCAGACTCAGGGTTGCCAATGATAAATCACCATCATCACCAGTATGCTCCAGGGGAGCACATGAAGTATCTCCAATAATTTCAAAATGAGGCAAAACCTTTAAAATTGGCCACAGATTCCTGAGAAGCAGAGATCTTCATGGTTCAAAATGGGGAAAAGGGGGGTTGGCCACAGAATTTTTCTAATGACAGAAACACAGATGGGGAAACAATGAAAGTTTTCACAAATTGTTTACTTCACTAACAGCACTTACTCGGGGGTACACTATTACACAGAAGACAAAAGAGAAAAAAAATACACACTGCTTTATAAGTAGGCTATCAACAATTAAACCTGTAGATTAGCCTAGCATCAGATATAGTTATAACAAACACTTGAATTTTAACATTCACTTTGGCCACAACATAAAAATTTAGCATTTGTCACACAACATTGAAAAATAACAATGCAGGAATATCACAAGGCACCCAAAATTAACAAATTAATTTGGCCACAACTTTAGCATGGATATGAGAACATTGGCCATAAAGGAGGCAAAATAAGAAATATGGTAAGCTACCACCAGCATAGGAATAGATGCCTATGCACACAAATAATTTTGACTAACTCGCAACAAAATGGTAAATTTAATGAAACAAGTGTATGGGAGTCAAAATTTTGATTTGCAAAAGAAACTTAAGTGGAATAGAATAATCTCACCAAATGTACTAAACTTCGTCGAAAAATCCAGAAAAATTCCACAAAACTTTGGCTAGGCAAGAAAGTTTCTATACCCTAATGAATTGTATACAACACCATGCACTAGACTAAGTTAGGCAACAAAACATGAAGATTTACACTGCACCGTGCACTGAACTACTGTTAGGCAAGGAAAATTTACTCAGATTTTAATTTGGTCATTCATGCACAATGGTCTGGGAGTTAGGCAAGGAAATAACATAAATCAATACCTTGCAAACTATGGTGAGAATTTTAAAACAATAAACAAGTTTGTGGTAGCATGACCCAACCAGCCAAGGCACGCGTGGGTCTACTGTACCTAGAATTAGGTCTTGTAAACTGCTGGGTAAGGCACAGAATTGGAAACCATATCTGGAGTACAACTAACAAACTCATTCTTAATTTCTAATAAACAATGGGAGGGATATATAAATATATTCAACAAAAGCACAAGTCGAAAGCATGAAATCTTATTCTACATGGGACAAAAATACAACTTTGGGTACAATTTTACAAAGGGGTTTATTAAACAACACAGGATTATTTACACTAAGTATGGAAGGGGAGGGTACACTGTTACATTATAGGATTGTTGATATACAGAGAGATACTTCTCAGCAAACATAAATATTGGGAATGAATAGATTAGAATCCACACCAACCGGGACTTAGGTTCGCCACAATACTCTACCCTTCATTGGTAACTACAAAGGTGGCATGGGTTTTAGCAATATAAGGTTCTGACACTTAAACACTTTACAAATAGGGGACAAAGTTGATGTTGTAAGACCACGTGTTACAGAAAGTTGAGTGAATGAATCAAAACACAAAATACCGCCTACACACAGGGTTCCATAAATAACCTTAGCTTTAAAACTGCCTATCCCTAACTAACACAGGGACGGAACACCGATACAGCACGTACGAGATACAGTGCACTTATCGTTAATGTAGGAAACCGCCGCAGGCCACACAAGTGATGACTGCCTTCTCCTGACTGCCGCTCCTGACCAAGTAAATGAGACAGCTAGCACATCTTTGTCCAACCGCCCGCTTCCAAAAATGTTTCATACACATTTGTGTCTCCCAATAGTTCATTTATATGTCTTATAAATGTTTTTCAGGCTGTTTTTCAACATTTAACACTGTTGTTCCTATATATTTTCCAGCACTAAATATGCTTTTTAAATATGTTTTTTCTCTGATGTTTACACTGTTCTGGGGATGAAGCTTTCCTGCTATGACTGTTATGCCCATGTGCAGAACTGATATTGTACTGGTGAGGATTCCAAATGCAAGAGTTCCAGACTGTTTTTAAACATTTAATACTGTCATTCCTACGTCTCTCACCTGGGTTATACACTTCACGAGGTTCTCTCTTACATCTAGCCTGACAATCTGTCTACACCCAGTCTAGCCTGACAATCTGTCTACACCCAGTCTAGCCTGACAATCTGTCTACACCCAGTTTGTCTATCTTGACAATCTTTGTAGACTTCCAGTTTGTCTAGCCTGACAACATGTCAAGTCTGACAGCCTGTCAAGCTTGGCAGTATTTTTAACCTGACAGTCTGCAGAGCCTGGCAGTATTTTTAACCTGACAGTCTGCGAAGCCTGGCAGTATTTTTAACCTGACAGTCTGCAGAGCCTGGCAGTATTTTTAACCTGACAGTCTGCGAAGCCTGGCAGTATTTTTAACCTGGCAGTCTGCGGAGCTTGGCAGTATTTTTAACCTGACAGTCTGCAGAGCCTGGCAGTATTTTTAGCCTGACAGTCTGCAGAGCCTGGCAGTATTTTTAGCCTGACAGTCTGCGAAGCCTGGCAGTATTTTTAACCTGACAGTCTGCGGAGCTTGGCAGTATTTTTAACCTGACAGTCTGCAAAGCCTGGCAGTATTTTTAACCTGATGGTCTATCAAGCCTGGCAGTATTTTTAACCTGACAGTCTGCAAAGCCTGGCAGTATGTCTAGCCTGACTGCCTTTCTAGACTTCCATCTTTTGTAGCCTAAGAGCATGTCAAGCATGATAGCATGTCTAGCCTGACAGCCTTATATTGTCTATGCTCTTTGGGCTGATTTCACAAAGGAATTAACTAATTTTAACCTATGATATGATGGGACAACTTTTCCACAAGTCTGTGAGCTCTGTCCTTCCATCATAAGCAAATCTGCACATCCCCCGCTCCAGCAAACTGTTGTTCCTCAAATCAGGTGAGTAAAATCTGGCCTGGAAAGTGTGGGGTTCCAACCGCAAATTCGCTGCAATGAGGTTCATTGAATCGAGGTTCCACTGAACATCACTTGGCCAACCCTCTGATAGAGGCATAGCAATGGAAAAATACCAAGGTTCAGACACCAAACAAGCAGCGCCTGAAGCCAAGACTGAGCTGGCCACCGAACCAGAAGGATCACCTACCTCTGGTAGTACTCCAACCTGGCTAAGATCCAGGGCAACAGCTGGGGAAGTGGGGCAAGAGGTACAGGAACTCCCACCCTGACCAGTCCAGCTGAAAGACATCCTCCTCACGAAATCTAAACCCTCCACAGCGCATGTCACATTTGTGAATACCCATCAGGACTCACCCGTTGAATAGCTTGAGGAGCTACTGAGGGACCCTCCAGGTGGGTACCTTGAGGAGCTACTGAGGGACCCTCCAGGTGGGTACCTTGAGCTACTGAGGGACCCTCCAGGTGGCTACCTTGAGGAACTACTGAGGTACCCTCCAGGTGGGTACCTTGAGGAACTACTGAGGGACCCTCCAGGTGGGTACCCTGAGCTACGGAAGGACCCTCCAGGTGGTTACCTTGAGGAACTACTGAGGGACCCTCCAGGTGGGTACCTTGAGCTACTGAAGGACCCTCCAGGTGGTTACCTTGAGGAACTACTGAGGGACCCTCCAGGTGGGTACCTTGAGCTACTGAAGGACCCTCCAGGTGGGTACCTTGAGTAGCTACTGAGAGACCCTCCAGGTGGGTACCTTGAGGAGCTACTGAGAGACCCTCTAGGTGGGTACCTTGAGGAGCTACTGAGAGACCCTCTAGGTGGGTACCTTGAGGAGCTACTGAGAGACCCACTAGATGGGTAACTTGAGAACCTACTGAAGTACCCTCCAGGTGGGTAGCTTGTGGAGCTTCTGACTGATCCACTTTAGAGACTGTCATAATTTCTGTAATGCCTAGTTATTTCACTGATTTTAATATGTATAATATTTTCCCCAGTTGCATGATTATCAAGTTTGTGTGGAGAGAGAGAAGTCGTCTACACTGTGTGAAGCCCTAGAACATCAAAAAGAGGAAAATAGAGTCCTCTTGTCACAAGTTGGAGCCCGCTATGAAGATTTGCTCACAGATGTTCAAGAACATGCTAAAGCTCAGATACACGAGTATAAAAAAGTAAGCTTATATTTCTTATATCAACTAAGATAATGTGAGGGAATGGATGAGGCTTAGGAAAGGTGTCTTGTTCAGAACATATTTAGTCGCCAGTGCAGCGTGATCTTTTTCATTAATACATGTTTATATTTTTTTCTGTTTGAGACAGATTTCAAATATTAGTAATATATTGTATGTATTGTAGTGTAAAATAAAAATCTGTTGACACAATACATTTTAAAATAATGCAGAATGACCTAGCATAGCTAAAACAAACCAGCGTTAAATGCAATGAAATGCCAGTTTCTGGGTGAGCCCTGGAGGTTCCCTAAAGCTATCCTACTGATATATTGTTGTGCTATCCTATTTAGAGTCATCAGTCGCAGAGTTCTTGTTGCCTACGTGGGACCAGAGCCAGAACCTGGCCTCCTCAGGGAGGCACAGGGAGTAATGGTTTATGGACACTTTATATTTTGTTTTATTTATATATACAAGAGTTCTTACATTCTTGTACAGCCACGAGCACCCATAGCATTTCGGGCAAGACCTTTATCCAAATATTCCCTGGAGGCTACAGTTAAGGATTGGCGCCCAGTAAATCCTCCCTGGCCAGGATTCAAACCCAGGCCAAAGCGCTTGCGAAATGCCAGGCGAGTGTCTCACCACTATGCCACGGGGACTGCTGTATAAAGTATATCATTCTTCCCATCGACCAGGGAAGGAACCCAGAAAGGTAGGTACAGGGGTACCTCGGTTTAAGAGTTTAATCCGTTCCTGGAGACGGCTCGTAACCTGAAAACTCATAAAGAGAAGCTAATTTCCCAATAAGAAATAATGGGAATGAATTGGTCCCTTCTTGACTACCCAAAAACCTCACTTCAAACTAAATTTTATACCTAATTCATCGAAATCTACACTACAAAAGTATGTTCAAGTTATTACTTACCCTTGCTGATGACTGCTGTTGGCGTATGGAAAGTCCCCTATTCCATTATAACATCAGGCAGTGAAGGCATCACTGGTGTGCTCTTTCTGGCACGTTTTGCCTGCATACCACTAGGACTTGCTTATCTTACTAAGAATCTGTCTAAAGACACTTGTTTTTCCCTACATTTTAACACTTGTCTGTAGTAAGACATTACATTGTCATTTAAAAGGTCAATGCAACGGCCTGCTACAGCTTTATCTGGGCGAGTTTTTTCAACAAAACTTTGCAGTTCTTCCCATTCTTCACACATTTTCTTAATGAAGAAGGGACATCCTCTACTGCCTCTACTCACAACTATTTTCTTAGGTTGAACTTTCTTTCACTTTTGAACACTGGCTTTCTTGGGACCCATGGTGAGATATATAATAAAAAAATTTATGCTCAAATAGCAAAAAATCTGAAAAGAAACAGTAAATCCTTGTGAAGAATTCAGGGGGGGGATAGTCACTGGGCACGAGGCACTGGTAAACTGAGGGGCGATCACTGTGTCACCATGCACTAGGTCAGCCCGTAAGCGTATCAACTCCCTCGTATCCCGATACAAATTTTCCGAGCAAATCCTGCTCGTAACCTGAAAAATTCGTAACCAGGGGCGCTTGTAAGCCAAGGTACCTCTGTAAAACAAAACAGGCCACTGTCTGGTGGGAAATTGCGACCTACATCCTCAAAGAAGCAAAATAACTCCCCCAGAAAGAAAACAAACAAGGAATACTTCATCCAACTAGCCCCTCGTAGGGGGGAGGAACTGCGCTACCCACCCCTCCAGTTCTTGAATGATGAAAGCCGCCGATCGGAGGGAGGGAGAACCAGGCTCCCTACCCTATAGTTCTTGAATAATGAAAGACGCTGACCAGAGGGAGGGAGAACCAGGCTCCCTACCCAATAGTTCTTGAGTAATGAAAGCCGCCGACCGGAGGGAGGGAGAGCGCCAAGAAGCCTCTGGGGCTCACCCAAAAACTAGCATATCATTACCTTCAATGCTAATTTTCTGTAGGGAGCCCAGACAGCTCTCTGATGCTATCTACCAACAGTAGATAGCTGGTATGATATGCTAGATATGCTGGTAATAAGAAAGGATTAGAATGCAGTTACCAACATCCCAAAAAATGTTTAAATATGCTTAGGAAAGGTGAGTGTCGATTTGGATCAATATGTAGGTTTTTCCATCCTGACATGTGCCAAACCTCACTGGAGGACAGAAAATGCTATGACCTCAGCTGCCCACACTTTCACGTGAAAGGCACGGAACGCTACATAAAGAGCGGCAAGCAGGATAATGAATTTGGAGGAAACTCTATAAATTTTTTATACCAGACCAAAAGAGAATACAAAAGGAGGAGCATGGAGAGTGTATGGAACTGGATGCCAGATCCACTTGCATTCCAGAATTACAGATACAATTACACACCGAAAGGGAACTACAACGACGACAGGCAACTGCCCTACAACAATCAGTACTGGTCAGAACAAACTCATTATGTCCACGCATAATGGGCTTGCCGGAAAAGTCTCCCATTCAAACTATCACTAATAGAGTAACCTCATTCATCTTTGCCAACATACAAGGACTGAAAACAAGAACAAACAACAAAGTACAGTTCATAAATGGCCTCCTCACGGAGTCAAATGCAGTATTTGGAGCTTTCACAGAAACCCATGCAGGGTTGGACAGTGAGATCTGGATTCCAGGATATAACCTATACAGGTGTGATAGGAAAATTAGGTCACATGGAGGAGTGGGTCTGTATATTAGGGAAGACCTTGTATACTCGGAGCTCCTAAACGTTACAAATGAGGTGGTAGAGGTACTGAGATTAAAAATAGAGAAAATAAATTTAGTGATTATTCTAATATACAAACTGCCAGATGCAACGGCAGAGGAATTCACAGAACAGATAAACAAAATAGAGAATAGCCTTGATAATTTGGAGAACCCGATACCTGATATTATCTTCCTAGGTGACTTCAACTTGCTTAGTCTCAGGTGGAAAATAGCAAACAATAATATTATACCAGGAAATCTATCGGGACCTAACCAACCACAGATTAGAGAACTACTTAGATTCTGTGACAAATTTTCACTTAATCAGCAGATATTGGAGCCAATGAGAAATGAAAATATTTTAGATCTGGTCTTTACGAACAATGAAGACATTATCAGAGACATTACGATATCAGATACCACATACTCAGATCACAAGCTCATTGAAGTGCAAACGACCATCAATACTCTGAATAGACCTAAAACGTTGATAAAGCGAGAGGGGATTCAGTAAATTCAATTTTAATAATAAAAGGATAGACTGGGAGATAATAAACAGGGAACTTACAAACATTCCATGGGAAACTGTTCTAAGTAATACAAGTCCTACAGAAGGAATAGAAAAACTGACTTCGGAAGCGTATCAAGTCTGTCTGAAACATGTTCCTTTGAGGGAAGCCAAAAAGAGATCCAACGTAGAAAGAGAACGCAGACAACACTATAAACGCAGGAAAAAAATATCGGAACTGCTTATGCAGACACGAATTTCCCGTCGAAGAAGGAATAATTTAAATAGGGAGATTGAAGAAATCGAGCGGAAATTGAAACACTCATATGAAACTGAAGAAAGGCAGTTAGAACAGAAAGCAATTCAGGAAATAAAGAAAAATCCAAAATATTTCTTCACATATGCAAAATCAAAAGCAAAAACCACTGCCAGTATTGGACCTATCTGTACAAGTGAAGGTTCATACACGGAGGATGACAAAGAAATTAGTAAAATCCTAAAAAAGCAGTATGAGGACATGTTTAGCACTCCAATAAACAACATGAAAGTGGAAGATCCAGACAATTTCTTTATGCGGGATATTCAAACCCCTGTAGATATAACTGATATCAACACGAGCGCACTAAATTTTGAAAGAGAAATTGAAAACATGCCCATGCACTCGGCCCCAGGTCCAGACTCATGGAATTCAATATTTATAAAGAAATGCAAAGTGCTGGTAGCACAGGCACTCAGTATAGTGTGGAGGAAGAGCTTGGACACGGGGGAGATACCAGATGCACTTAAAGTAGCAGACATAGCCCCTCTACACTAGGGAGGGAGCAAAGCATTGGCAAAGAATTATAGACCAGTTGCACTAACATCGCACATCATAAAAGTATTTGAGAGAGTGATTAGGAGTCAGGTCACCAATTTCATGGAGACCAATGACCTTCACAACCCAGGCCAACATAGATTTCGAGCGGGAAGATCGTGCCTCTCACAGCTACTTGAGCACTACGACAAAGTCACTGAGGAATTAGAAGAAAAACAGAATGCTGATGTGATATACACGGACTTCGCAAAGGCTTTCGATAAATGTAACCATGGCGTGATAGCACACAAAATGAAGTAAATGGGAATAACTGGTAAAGTAGGATGCTGGATACTCAGTTTTCTGTCAAACAGGACTCAACGAGTAACGGTCAACCATATAAAATCTAGTCCAAGTGCAGTTAAAAGCTCTGTACCTCAGGGTACAGTCCTTGCACCACTGCTTTTCCTTATTCTCATATCAGATATAGACAAAAATACAAGTCACAGCTTCATATCATCCTTTGCAGATGACACAAAAATCAGTATGAAAATTACCTCGGCTGAAGACATTGAAAAACTTCAAGCTGATATTAATAAAGTTTTCGACTGGGCATCAGAAAATAACATGATGTTTAACAGTGATAAATTCCAGGTACTCAGGTACGGTAAAAATGAGGACCTTAAACATAATACAGAGTACAAAATACAATCAAATGTACCCATAGTAGGAAAACAGCATGTAAAGGATTTGGGAATAATAATGTCTGACGACCTAACGTTTAAGGAGTATAACCAAGCAAATATTGCGACAGCCAGAAAAATGATAGGATGGATTACGAGAACTTTCAAATCCAGGGATCCCATCACAATGGTTGTACTCTTCAAGTCACTTGTGTTGTCCCGTCTTGAGTACTGCTCAGTACTCACTTACCCCTTCAGAGCAGGAGAGATTGCTGAAATAGAGGGAATACAGAGGACATATACGGCACGCATAGACGCAATAAAGCACCTAAATTATTGGGATCGTCTCAAAGCCCTCCAAATGTACTTACTCACTAGAAAGAAGACGAGAGAGATATCAAATAATATACACCTGGAAGATACTGGAAGGCCAAGTACCAAATCTACACAGTAAAATAACAACGTACTGGAGTGAACGATATGGAAGAAAATGCAGAATAGAACCAGTGAAGAGCAGAGGTGCCATAGGCACAATCAGAGAACACTGTATAAACATCAGAGGTCCGCAGTTGTTCAACATCCTCCCAGCAAGCATAAGAAATATTGCCGGAACAACCGTGGACATCTTCAAGAGGAAACTAGATCTATTCCTCCAAGGAATGCCGGACCAACCGGGCTGTGGTGGGTATGTGGGCCTGCGGGCTGCTCCAAGCAACAGCCTAGTGGACCAAACTCTCACAAGTCAAGCCTGGCCTCGGGCCAGGCTTGGGGAGTAGAAGAACTCCCAGAACCCCATCAACCAGGTATCAACTAGAGAAGGAAAACGGGGACTACCAGGGAGGCGGCAGCACCACAGAACTCAGTGCAAGGAACAGAAATATAGCTGCTTAGGCCTGGGACATTCATGAGGTACCTAAAAGAGTGACAAGCTTCCTAACATCATGGGCATCAGGGTAGATCACAGGCTAGCTAGACTTAATGATACTGCAGACAACCTGGGACACACGAGCCCTGGAACAGGGAAACCGGATCAATCCAGAGCACATTCGCCAACACAGAACCAGTGGCCCGCAGGCAGCACTACCAGACATAGCATGTCATGTATCCCCGACCGAACCAACTAAGCATTCACAACCAATGGACCCCTCCAGAAGGCCACCTTTCCATTCTTCGCCAGAAACAAAGGAATCTGTTGCAAACGAACAACTCCTGGGTGCCAGAAAAGAGCATAAAGCTCCCCAACCCAACCCATAGAGGTCAAAGCCAATAAAAACAAAGATTTCCAGAAGCAATCACAAACTGAAGGGCCCACCACAAACCGAGGAGAAGAAATAAATAAAAGAACCCAATCCAGAGAACAAGAAGACTCGGGCAGAGCATTGAGCAGGCTGGAAGTGAAAAAATGCAGAGGTCATGTGGAATGGAGCAGAAATGACATCCACCTCAAACGCAAGCTGCAGTGGCTTGCGTTTGGGGTGGATAGTGGAGTGCTCCACAAATACAGCACGATGAGAAGCAATAGTATTCGGCATGAGATGCTGTTCCAAGAAAAGTTAAAAGAGGAAGTAACAAACACACTGGCATCTCTCCTGGCATTTTACTAGCACTTTGGCCTGGGTTTGTATCCTGGCTGGGGAGGATTTGTTGCCAATCCTTAACTGTAGCCTCTGTTCACCCAGCAGTGAATGTATACCTGGTTGTTAAACGATTTGGCGGGTTGTATTCCGGGAAAAATTAGGATTAAGGACTTGGCTGAAACACAGTGCATGCTAGTGGCTGTACAATAATGTAAGAACTCTTGTATATGAAAAGAAAGGACAAAATAACCTTGTTTTGACAAGGACAACCAAAACTTCCAACAAAACTTGACGAAGAGAAAGAAAATACAGTAGTGGAAAGCCCACCAAGAAACCTCATACTGTCACAGCAAGATCACAGGTGGAACACCATCAAAGAAGCCACTTAATCACTATACTAGTGGTTAAACACATGCGCCAGAAAGACCAGACGCATGTTGCAAAGCAAAAAGTCCAACCAGCGAGGTACCTCGCCTGCTCAACCTACTGAAAGAGGTGTAGCCGCAGAAAAATTCCCGTGTTCGAGCACCGAGCAAGCAGTGCCTGAAACCATGGCTGGGCTGGTCATCATGGGATCAGGGAAATCACCCTCCCTTGATAGGATATGAGCCAAGCCAGAACCCATAGCAACAGCTGGACTGGGGAAAAAAGGTACAGAAACCCCTCACCTCGACCAGTCCTGCCAAAAAGCATCCACCGCGAGAGCTTCGCAGTCGGGAACAGCGCCACGTACACAGGAAGGTGCCGAGACCAAGCCGACATGAAGAGGTCCACCTCTGGGTGCCTGTACATCCTGCAAAGCCAAACGAAGGAGGCGGCGTTGACTACATAGACTGGAGGACCTCCCTAACTTCGGACATATATTCTTTCTTTGTTAGATGACTCAGCTGGTGCCCCCTCTACTAGTCGCAGCACCGTTTGACGAATCCATTTTAAAATTGTGTTAGATTAGTCTGTTGGAGACTAAATTAGGCTTGACAAAGCGTCATTTTTATTCTCAAGAAAGGCAAAGAACTCGGGGTGACATGATAGAGGTGTACAGGTGGATATTAATTATGTACCAAAAGTATCAACACAAAATAGATTTTCTGGTTAGCTTGTCCCAAACTCTGTTAATACCCTAGCAGATCCTCCATCTGTCATTGAATCTTCCATTGTTGTTGTTGTTGTGATTTCCTCCATAGAATCGTACTTCGTCTTAGTCTGGTCTCAATTGTTTCTGTTGTAGTAATTGTTGCCGTTCCAGCCTCTTGTTGTTGTTGCGATTGTTCCACCTGCCAATGTTGTTCCTGCCGCCTCTGTTGTTATACACAATGTTCCTCAAGTTGTTTCCGTAGTATCTGTTGTTGGCGTTGCCACTGACATCTGTTCTGTTTTGATTCTAGAGTGCCTCTGGGCTCTGTTGTTCTCCAGATTCTAGAAGAAGTTACCGTTATTATTGTTGCCATACCTATCATAGTTATTCTCCTGTTGGTTCCACCTTGGTCTGCTATCTGACCTTCTACTGCTCATTCTTGGCCTGCTATCTGAGTGACCTCTGTTTTGTTTCCACAGGTTGTTCCGTTCATTGTTATTACCCGGGCCTCCTTGTCCCTGCAGTAGTTGCTGTTACGGTCTGTCCCTTCTGTTTCGTCTGCCTGCAAGAGCACTGATCTTGGTCTTGTTGGTTGCTGGTTGTGGCAGTGGTCTAGTTTTCTGGTTTTACTTGGGGCTGTCTTCCAGGATGCCTGTTATCATGTTGGATATACTTCTATCGTCCCTTTTTGACGGTTCGATACGAAGTTGGCATATCTATGGTTTGCCTGCCCAGAACAGATCTCTAGGATGCAATCATAGTTCTTGTGGTACCCTCCTACCTTGGGGCAAAATCTATGTCTATTAATTTCCCATATAAGTTTTCCCACTTCCCCTTGTTTTAGTTTAGCTTAGGGTCCACCACCCTGTGACCCAGCATCTTCCGAAAGTCAATCCGAAGGCAGCTCCAGAAGACCGAAGAATCACAAGACAGAGGCCAGGTGGCTGTGAGTCCGCAAATCTTCCCCCACCAAAGCAGTCGAAAAAGAAGAGACGGGTGCATGGAGCAACACCAGAACAACATCACGAGGAAGCGCAGGGGCAAAAAGGCACTCATTGAGAAACTCGAGAAAGCCTCCCAAGTACACCTGCAACACAGTGGTAACCTCCCGCCACTCAAGTGTGTGGATAAGACAAAAGTCACGCCAAACCTCAAGGAAAAAGAAGGGACAGTCTGCCAGCTAGAAAGACTCCGGAATCTTGTAATGCACCCAATACAGGGAAGGAGAAGTGAACTCAAAGCCAGATCCATCACAGAGGCATAAACCAGATTCCACAGGAGGTAAGCACCGAGCGCCTTCCGAATCTCCGTAGGGAAATCCAAGAGGAAGAAAACCTTTGGAAAATAAGTCTGAGGAACCAAAAGACAGCCGGAAATGAACCCAGGGGGATCTCCACCCAACTCAAATTCATAAAGGGGAGGAGGGTATGAAACCCCCCCCCCCCACCTCCCCCTCTCCTGCAGAAGAAGCCCCTGAGCAGAGGGGTGCAAGGGACCAAGTGGGATCAAACAGAACCCAAGAGCTCCACTCAGATTCCCACCCGAGCCCCGGAAACCAACTTCATAGACCCTGGGGCAGATCCCTCATCCCCGCCCACCACCCCTGAGGGAAAGGCTTTCAAGAAGGGGCAACTTAGGGGCAACTTCTTACCCCAGGGCTGGTGCAACTTGGACACCTTAGCAGGAAGGAGAGGCTCAATTACCTCTACACCTACATAAGAAGGGTAAGCCCCCAAAGCCACCCGAGCCTCACCCTGAGCTAAACCCTGCTATGACCAACGCCCCCAAGTCGTTGGGGTCGAAGTGACCAATGCCCCCAAACTCAAAAAAAAAAAAAAAAAAACTTAAGGGAGTCAGTTCTGGGGATTCCAAGTGGGCAACCAATCTGGCCCATTCTAAGATAGAAAACTTGTCATGCAACACAGCATCTGCCTGACCGCACAGAATATCAGATAAGGGATGAGTGAATTGGAGCAAGTCCCACAAGACTCCAGGTCGTAGGTGTCTCCGACCCAACAGGCAGAATGGATGATCGTCACCCTGAGGAAGGGGTGACGAACCTTTGAATTCACCCAAAATGAGAGTGGTCTCGCAAAAAGTATCTACGGTACGACCGAGCCCACTGGGGTTTTCTGAGGCCTGTAGGGTGAATGAGCTCTACAGGAAGCTCATGCACTGGGGCCAGTAAACCTTATCAATGCAGGTAAACTTACCACAAGCAGCCGCTGTAAAGCCTTGGGGGGGGCAACAGAATTGGACCACCACAACATCCTAGGCAGAGCCTAATGAGGTTTATTGCGTGTTTTGCAGTCCTCTGCAAAACACGCAATAAACGCCAGTAAACCAAAACAAAAACAAAACAAAAAAATTAATTCCACAACAGCTAACAGGCAGTTGGAGAGAAACATTGCCCTCCGGATGATACTTTAAGCAGGCTGCGATTGCCACAGTGCACCCCGCCAGCCGATAAATACTTCCCCTACCCAGGCTAAGGCAGAAAGCCCAAGTCCCACGACTTGCCCCAAGGGTGAAGACAACCACAATCAAGGAAGTCCTCTAGCGCAGCAGTCGCCAACCAGTGATCCTCGAAACAATTTGATTTGTGTATTGTATGTAACTGTGCATTTATTTTAACTGGTTTAATTAACCCTTAAAGTGCGCATCACATCATATGACGTGTTGGACGTTGTTCCAGTCAACTGTGCATCACGTCATATGATGTGTTGGAGTACTACGCAAGATTTAAACGGCCCGCGGATACACGGGGTTCACCACACCTTCATCAGGGCTCTTGTAAACAGACGCCATTTTTTTTTAAAATCGTGGGCCAAACTCTCGGGTGTTATTGGCCTCGGTATTGAGTGAACAACCAAGCCTGACGCACGCAGCATGAGCTAACAGCACTGCTGTTCAGCTTGTGACCACAGCATCGCCTAAAAATGCCAAAATATACTTGTTCATGCTATTATGTAGCGATGATATTATTTTCAGAAGCCCCTGACTGTGATAAAATTGACCAGGGTTCTGATAATAGCAGGATTGTGGTGATATTTAGTGCTGTGCGCCATGGAGGGAGGAGTAATGCTGTGGGAGGGAGGCTGGTGGCGATGTCTTCTGACTGTGTGTGGCCACCTTTTATTGACTGCACTCACCATACCAGCTTAGTGGTTCGCTATGGTGAACACAAATGTTGATACTTATATATAACGTGTGTATAGAGGGTATAAACAGCAAGAGAAGGTTTGGAGCCGCCATTTTGGTGAGGGCGGTGGCGTCGTCTGCACGACGCCACCGTGCAGACGACGGTGTTGTTTACTGGTTACCACGATGGTCTTTGGGCACCATACCAGTTTATTTGTACAAGTATGGTGAATAAAACGGGTAGATATTTATATATAATGTGTGTATATAGCGTAATAACACCACACAGTATTGTTGGAGGAAAAATATTAGTGCGTCTGACCTTGAGGGCGGCAGCCATCAGCTGACTGTGCGAGATCATACTCTTTGTGCCTTTACTCACCATACAAGCTTAGATGTGCATTTATGGTGAACAAAACATGTAGATACTTATATATAACGTCTGTATATAGTGAATTATAGAAAAAACAGTATTGTGGGAGGAGAATGTGGGTGAGTCAGATGACTGGAGGGAGGGTGGGAGTGGCTGGCTGGTTCACGGCGGTCATTACTTTTTGACTCATAATAGCTACTTAGTGGTTTGTTATAGTGAACAAAACATGCAGATACTTATATATAACTTGTGCTTATAGTGTAATAACCGACAAAGTATTTGTTCACTGATTGATGAACATAATTGAATCAACAATATGCACACCATATTTTTGAGTACATCAATGATTCACTCATTTTATTATATAAATATATCAAACTACACACTATTGAATAATATTACAGCAGAAAAACTATGAAAAATCAATCAGAGACATTGAAATAATTAGGTAATTATCTCTTTGTGGCAACTCCGGCCTGACAGCTAGCGAGCAACAGACCGCCTGGGACGCATGCTGAGTCAGCGCCTATAATTTGCCAGACTTCCCCACCCTATAGCGGGCAATATATGCCACTTACGATTTTTTTATTATTTTTCCCGTGATCAGTGAACACAAATTAACAGGTAAGGAAGAAAAAATAATTTTTTTTTTTTCAAAATGACATGCGCCTGTGGGGATGACAGGATATTAAACCCCAAGCATGTTAATTTAACCCTCAAACCGCGCATATCATATATAAATGATATCAGTGACAAAACCGAAACCGCACACATCATTTATATATGATTTCGTGTCTAGCACTATAATTTAAACGCCCCGCCTGGGATAGGGGCAGCTATAGTACAGCCACGACCGATAGTTGCCAGATGCCACCTAGAAAAAAAATCCAGGCCAACATTCTTGGGTGTTACAGCGTCAGTATTGAGCAAGCCACCAAGGCTGGCGCAGCACGAGCTCACAGCACCGCTGTTCAGCTTGTGACCACAGCATCGCCTACAAATGCCATAATATATATGATACTGCTATTATTTAGCAGTGATAGTATTACTGAAGCCCCCTGACTGTGATAAAACTGACCAGGATTCTGATAATAGCAGGATTGTGGTGATATTTAGCGCTGTGCTCCATGGAGGGAGGAGTAAGGCTGTGGAGAGAGGGTTGTGGCATTGTCTTCTAACTGTGTGTGGCCACCTTATATTGACTGCATTCACCATACCAGCTTAGTGGTTCACTATGGTGAACACAAATGTAGATACTTATATATAACGTGTGTATAGTGTGAGATAACAGCGAGAGTAGGTAGATTGGGAGCCGCCATTTTGGTGAGGGAGGAGCGTTGTCTGCACGACTTGGCATGTTGTTTACTGGTGGCCACTATGGTCTTTGGGCACCATACCAACTTATTTGTACAGGTATGGTGAATAAAACAGGTAGATACTTATATATAATATGTGTATATAGCATAATAACACCACAAACAATATTGTTGGAGGAGAAATATTAGTGCATCTGGCCCTGAGTGTGGCCGCCGATCAGCTGACTATTTGAGTAACTACGTCTTTGTGCCTTTACTCACCATACAAGCTTCGATGTACAGTTATAGTGAACAAAACATGTAAATACGTATATATAACGTCTGTGTATAGTGAATAAATGCAAAAACAGTATTGTGGGAGGAGAATGAGGGCAAGTGAGGTGGTGTTGAGGGAGGGAGTGGCAGTGAGTGGCTTGCTGGTGTTTGGCGGTCACTCCTCGTTGCTTTTTGACTCGCATGGTGTCAAAACATGGTGTCAGTTCGTTATGGTGAACAAAACATGCAGATACTTATATATAACCTGTGTATATAGTGTAACAACAGCAAAACTATTTGTTTATTGTTTTATGAACATCATAATTGATTCACTAATATGCACACCATAATTTTGAGTACAGCGATGGTTCACACATTTTATTATATAAATATACCACAATTCACTGTATGGAATAATATTACTGCAAAAAACTAAGAAAAAATCAATCAGAGACATTGAAATAATTAGGTAATAATATATTTGTGGCAACTGCCGTCTGACAGCTCCGGCGGAGTAGACCTCGTCTAGCGAAGGCTCTGCCAACACACCCTTTTTTGCCACACTTCCCTACCCTATTGCGGCTAAAATATGCCACCTACGATTTTTTTGTTATTTTTTCCTTGATCAGGGAACAAAAATGAACACTTCTATAAGACGAAAGAATTTTTTGGATTTTTTTGTGTTGCACCTGTGGGTGTGAATTCCATTTGGGCCCCTAGCGGTTTGAGGGTTAACTAAGCTCCCTGACTGATCAACCCCCGACGACACTCATGGATCCATTTGGGTACAGTTTTTCATCAAATTCTGGCGCATGCACGGGCCGCACTGAGTTTAACATGTGTGAGAAAGCTGTATGAACGCGCAAGCCATAGATCAATAAGAATTCTTTGACCCAGCCTATGGCTTGCGCGTTCATGCAGCTTTCTCTCACATGTTAAACTCAGTGCGGCCTGTGCATACGGCAGAATTTGATGAAAAACTGTACCCAAATGGATCCATGAGTGTCGTCGGGGGTTGATCAGTCAGGGAGCTTAGTTAATAAGCACCAGGACTGACCAATCCTTATAGACGATCATTGGTGCGGTGGTCACGGTACTGTGTACGTTTAGGGGTGATCCTGGACGGCATGGGTTCGAATCCTGGCCGGGTCAAAGAGTTCTTAGTGATCTATGGCTTGCGCGTTCATGCAGCTTTCTCTCTCTCACACACACACACACACATTATATATATATATATATATATATATATATATATATATATATATATATATATATATATATATATATATATATATATATATATATATATATATATATATATGTCGTACCTAGTAGCCAGAACTCACTTCTATGCCTACTATGCAAGGCCCAATTTGCCTAATAAGCAAAGTTTTCCTGAATTAATATAATTTCTCTAATTGTTTTCTTATGAAATGATAAAGCTACCCATTTCATTACGAATGAGGTGAATTTTTTTTTATTGGAGTTAAAATTAACGTAGATATATGACCGAACCTAACCAACCCTACCTAACCTAACCTAACCTATCTTTATAGGTTAGGTTAGGTTAGGTAGCGGAAAAAGTTAGGTTAGGTTAGGTTAGGTAGGTTAGGTAGTCGAAAAACAATTAATTCATGAAAACTTGGCTTATTAGGCAAATCGGGCCTTGCGTAGTAGGCATAGAAGTGAGTTCTGGCTACTAGGTACGACATATATATATATATATATATATATATATATACAGTATTTATATATATATATATATATATATATATATATATATATATATATATGTATATATATATATATATATATATATATATATACAGTATTTATATATATATATAATATATATATATATATGTCGTACCTAGTAGCCAGAACGCACTTCTCAGCCTACTATGCAAGGCCAGATTTGCCTAATAAGCCAAGTTTTCATGAATTAATATATTTTCTCTAATTTTTTTCTTATGAAATGATAAAGCTACCCATTTCATTACGTATGAGGTCAATTTTTTGTTATTGGAGTTAAAATTAACGTAGATATATGACCGAACCTAACCAACCCTACCTAACCTAACCTAACCTATCTTTATAGGTTAGGTTAGGTAGCCGAAAAAGTTAGGTTAGGTAGTCGAAAAATAATTAATTCATGAAAACTTGGCTTATTAGGCAAATCGGGCCTTGCATAGTAGGCATAGAAGTGCGTTCTGGCTACTAGGTACGACATATATATATATATATATATATATATATATATATATATATATATATATATATATATATATATATATATATATATATATATATATATATATGCAAACAAGCCTGAATGGTCCCCAGGACTATATACAACTGAAAACTCACACCCCAGAAGTGACTCGAACCCATACTCCCACAACTGGTATGTACAGGGACGCCTTAATCCGCTTGACCATCACGACCGGACATAAGGAAGTGATAGCCGAGGCTATATGAACCACTTCCCCGCCGGCACTTGGATGGTAATCTTGGGCATAGCATTTTATCAAATCACCTCATTCTTTGGGGCACACGTGAGGAAACACAAATGCAAACAAGCCTGAATGGTCCCCAGGACTATATACAACTGAAAACTCACACCCCAGAAGTGACTCGAACCCATACTCCCACAACTGGTATGTACAGGGACGCCTTAATCCGCTTGACCATCACGACCGGACATAAGGAAGTGATAGCCGAGGCTATATGAACCACTTCCCCGCCGGCACTCGGATGGTAATCTTGGGCATAGCATTTTATCAAATCACCTCATTCTTTGGGGCACACGTGAGGAAACACAAATGCAAACAAGCCTGAATGGTCCCCAGGACTATATACAACTGAAAACTCACACCCCAGAAGTGACTCGAACCCATACTCCCACAACTGGTATGTACAGGGACGCCTTAATCCGCTTGACCATCACGACCGGACATAAGGAAGTGATAGCCGAGGCTATATGAACCACTTCCCCGCCGGCACTCGGATGGTAATCTTGGGCATAGCATTTTATCAAATCACCTCATTCTTTGGGGCACACGTGAGGAAACACAAATGCAAACAAGCCTGAATGGTCCCCAGGACTATATACAACTGAAAACTCACACCCCAGAAGTGACTCGAACCCATACTCCCACAACTGGTATGTACAGGGACGCCTTAATCCGCTTGACCATCACGACCGGACATAAGGAAGTGATAGCCGAGGCTATATGAACCACTTCCCCGCCGGCACTCGGATGGTAATCTTGGGCATAGCATTTTATCAAATCACCTCATTCTTTGGGGCACACGTGAGGAAACACAAATGCAAACAAGCCTGAATGGTCCCCAGGACTATATACAACTGAAAACTCACACCCCAGAAGTGACTCGAACCCATACTCCCACAACTGGTATGTACAGGGACGCCTTAATCCGCTTGACCATCACGACCGGACATAAGGAAGTGATAGCCGAGGCTATATGAACCACTTCCCCGCCGGCACTCGGATGGTAATCTTGGGCATAGCATTTTATCAAATCACCTCATTCTTTGGGGCACACGTGAGGAAACACAAATGCAAACAAGCCTGAATGGTCCCCAGGACTATATACAACTGAAGGGGTGTGAGTTTTCAGTTGTATATAGTCCTGGGGACCATTCAGGCTTGTTTGCATTTGTGTTTCCTCACGTGTGCCCCAAAGAATGAGGTGATTTGATAAAATGCTATGCCCAAGATTACCATCCGAGTGCCGGCGGGGAAGTGGTTCATATAGCCTCGGCTATCACTTCCTTATGTCCGGTCGTGATGGTCAAGCGGATTAAGGCGTCCCTGTACATACCAGTTGTGGGAGTATGGGTTCGAGTCACTTCTGGGGTGTGAGTTTTCAGTTGTATATAGTCCTGGGGACCATTCAGGCTTGTTTGCATTTGTGTTTCCTCACGTGTGCCCCAAAGAATGAGGTGATTTGATAAAATGCTATGCCCAAGATTACCATCCGAGTGCCGGCGGGGAAGTGGTTCATATAGCCTCGGCTATCACTTCCTTATGTCCGGTCGTGATGGTCAAGCGGATTAAGGCGTCCCTGTACATACCAGTTGTGGGAGTATGGGTTCGAGTCACTTCTGGGGTGTGAGTTTTCAGTTGTATATAGTCCTGGGGACCATTCAGGCTTGTTTGCATTTGTGTTTCCTCACGTGTGCCCCAAAGAATGAGGTGATTTGATAAAATGCTATGCCCAAGATTACCATCCGAGTGCCGGCGGGGAAGTGGTTCATATAGCCTCGGCTATCACTTCCTTATGTCCGGTCGTGATGGTCAAGCGGATTAAGGCGTCCCTGTACATACCAGTTGTGGGAGTATGGGTTCGAGTCACTTCTGGGGTGTGAGTTTTCAGTTATATATATATATATATATATTACAACCTCGATTCAACGTACTATATGGGACCACCCCCAGTTCGTTGGAGCGTTGGATTCGTTGCAAGAGGTGACCTTCAAGAGGAGTTTGCGTCAGTGTCTTTTTTTTTTCTTGTACACAATAAAAATGCATTGTATCATATTACTTACTGTACCTATATTTTACTACTCTACTAAAAATACTGTAGTTCATGTATTTACCTTATTGTTGGAGTTATGTCCATCTTGAAGTTTTGTGAAGTTGTGAATGCTCTACAGTAAATAGGTACTGTACTGCAGTGCATTAAGCCATTAGCACTGTATTATTAAAAGTGGTTTTGCTGTATGTTGAGTACTACAATACAGTTCTTGAAAACTATTGTACATTAGAATTATTGCAACTTTAATTTTAACACTATGTACACACTTAAATTTAACACTTATTCTAATTGTTCACTTCACACACGATGTTTTTAGATGTTTGCATCAGCTTTGCTGGTGCTCGCTGCTGCTGTGTTGGCTTCTGCTGCTTTTGTGCTGGTGCTGGGTACAGCTGTGCTGGTGCTGGGTACGGCTGTGCTGGTGCTGGGTACGGCTGTGCTGATGCTGGGTACGGCTGTGCTGGTGCTGGGTACGGCTGTACTGGTGCTGGGTACGGCTGTGCTGGTGCTGGGTACGGCTGTGCTGGTGCTGGGTACGGCTGTGCTGGTGCTGGGTACGGCTGTGCTGGTGCTGGGTACGGTTGTGCTGGTGCTCGGAACGGCTGTGCTGGTGCTGGGTACGGCTGTGCTGGTGCTGGGTACGGTTGTGCTGGTGCTGGGAACGGCTGTGCTGGTGCTGGGTACGGCTGTGCTGATTGATTTGCTGCTAGTTCGTGAATATTGACTCATTTTCATTTGTTTCCTTCTTTGTGTCATGTCCTTGAGACAAATATCTTTCATCGTCCTTAGGTGTTGATGAAAGCCTGGTAGCTCTGGATTGTCAGTTTGTGAAACAATATCAAGGAGTTTTTCAACATAGAACAATGCGTCAGCACACGAAGCAGATTGTAAACTGCTATCATTCTCATCGTCATCTTCCTTTCCTTCGTCGTCAACAGTGTCAGTAACATTTTGTATAATCTCATCATCTGTTAAATGACCATTGATTAAATGATTTATTAATTTTATTATTTCGAAGCCGTAGTCACTGAACTGTGGCGACGAATTGAAACGAGAAACGCATGGTGTGTGTACAGGGATTAGACCCGTCCACTCGCTCACGCTGGAGTTGTTCCAATAACAAATAATTTCTCAAATAGCAGATGTCTATCATATTACAGTATATTTTCGGTTTTATTTAGTTTAGTTTAATTAGGATAATAAAAAGCTATTAAAGCATTGGTTTCAGAAATGATTTATTAGTCTGAAACTTTCAAAGTTATGGGTCACTGAACTATAACGACACAGACGAAGGAAAACCAAGTGAGGTTTACAGAACAGTATTCCCTTATCTGTCCACCCTCACTCGCCTTGTTTTATCACAGAAAATGTCTATAAGGAGATTTTACGACATGTAGCTAGCTAATCACGCTTCAGCCTTTAAATTAATTTACAAAGATACGTCTGCCACAAATCAGTTGGAGGTTGGGAGAAAGGTGGGCAGGCAGAGCTTGTGAGGGAGAGGCAGGGAGGGAGGCAGGGCACGGAGGGAGACAGGCACGGAGGGAGGCAGGCAGAGCTTGGGAGGGAGGCAGGGAAGGAGAGGATGGAGATGGATTGATGGTAGGATGGAGGGAGGGATGGAAGGATGGATGATTTGAGGGTGTGTGTGTGTGCATGGGCTGTAGGGGTGGGGGGGGGAGGTGTGTCGGTGGTGGTGAAGGGACCGACTCGCTGATAACCCTAACTCTGACCCAGTTAACTTTTTTTTTAACTTGATTTGTTTCTTCAATTCTGGATGGATGGAGGGAGAAAGGGGATGGAGGGAGGGGATGGATGGATGGAGGGAGGGGATGGATGGAGGGAGGGGATGGATGGAGGGAGGGGATGGATGGAGGGGGGGATGGATGGAGGGGATGGATGGATGGATGGATGGAGGGGATGGATGGATGGATGGAGGGAGGGGATGGATGGAGGGGATGGATGGATGGAGGGAGGGAGGGGATGGATGGATGGATGGATGGATGGATGGATGGATGGAGGGGATGGATGGATGGATGGATGGATGGAGGGGATGGATGGATGGATGGATGGAGGGGATGGATGGATGGATGGATGGATGGAGGGAGGGGATGGATGGATGGAGGGAGGGGATGGATGGTGGGAGGGAGGGGATGGATGGATGGAGGGAGGAGATGGATGGATGGATGGATGGTGGGAGGGAGGGGATGGATGGATGGATGGATGGTGGGAGGGAGGGGAAGGATGGATGGATGGATGGATGGATGGATGGATGGATGGAGGGGATGGATGGATGGATGGAGGGAGGGGATGGAGGGAGGGAGGGAGGGGATGGATGGATGGATGGATGGATGGAGGGAGGGGATGGATGGATGGAGGGAGGGAGGGGATGGATGGAGGGATGGATGGATGGATGGGATGGATGGATGGATGGATGGATGGATGGATGGATGGATGGATGGAGGGAGGGAGGGAGGGGATGGAGGGAGGGAGGGGATGGATGGATGGATGGAGGGGATGGATGGAGGGAGGGAGGGGGATGGATGGGATGGATGGATGGATGGAGGGAGGGAGGGGATGGATGGATGGATGGAGGGAGGGAGGGGGATGGATGGATGGATGGAGGGAGGGGATGGATGGATGGATGGAGGGAGGGAGGGGGATGGATGGATGGATGGAGGGAGGGGATGGATGGATGGATGGAGGGAGGGGATGGATGGAGGGAGGGGATGGATGGATGGAGGGAGGGGATGGATGGAGAAAGAGAGAGAGAGAGAGAGAGAGAGAGAGAGAGAGAGAGAGAGAGAGAGAGAGGGAGAGGGGGGAGGGAGAGAGAGGGAGGGGGGAAGAGAGAGAGAGAGAGAGAGAGAGAGAGAGAGAGAGAGAGAGAGAGAGAGAGAGAGAGAGAGAGAGAGAGAGAGAGAGAGAGAGAGGGAGGGAGGGAGGGAGGGAGGGAGGGAGGGAGGGAGGGAGGGAGGGAGGGCGGGATGAAACAAGCATGGTGTGTGTACAGGGATTAGACCCGTCCACTCACGATAGAGTTGTTCCAATAACATACAGTAATTTCTCAAAGAGCAGATGTCTATCATGTTACAGCATATTTTCGGTTTTATTTAGTTTAGTTTAATTAGGATAATAAAAAGCTATTAAAACACTGGTTTTAGAAATTATTTATTAATATGAAACTTTCAAAAGTCATGGGTCACTGAACTACGACGACACACAGACGAAAGTGAGTGAAACCTCACTGTAAAGTGAAGTTTACAGTATAGTATTCTCTTATCTGTCCACCCTCACTCATCTTGTTTCATCACAGAAAATGTCTATAAGGAGATTTTACCACATGTAGCTAGGTAATCACGCTTCATCCTTTAAATTAATGTACAAAGATACGTGTGCCCCAAATCAGTGAACGAAAATCATGGAAACTCAGTTGTTCACTTGTGTGGATCACTGGCTGGTGTTTGTGTGGACCATTTTGGCTGGTGTTTGTGTGGACCATTTTGGCTGGTGTTTGTATGGACCATTTTGGCTGGTGTTTGGTTCATATGGTTCACTTGTGTGATCCAATTTCTTATGAAGGAATTATTAATTGTAATCTGTGATAGAATGAGAAAGTTTTCCACCACTCTGTGAACTCTGTCCCAAAATTGTAAGCTTGTGGACCACCACATGTGTGGTCCATTTGTGTGGTCCACTTGTGTGATCCAACTTGTCATATTAGAGAATTATTAATTGTAATCTGTTATAGAATGGGAAAGTTTTCCACCAGTCTGTGAACTCTGTCTGGACATCGTAAGCAAATCCGAACATCCCTCGCTTCGGCGAACCATTGTTCGTCGAACCGGGTGAGTAAATTCGGCCTGAAAAGTGTGCGAACTAGCCGGAGATTCGTTGAATCGGGGTACGTTGAATCGAGGTTGTACTGTGTATATATATATATATATATATATATATATATATATATATATATATATATATATATATATATATATATATATATATATATATATATATATATATATTGGTGTATACTGGCAGCAGGTTTTCTTTCAAACATGTTTCATTGAATATGACCGCATATTCTGTATTAATTATTTTCTGGTTTAGGGCTTCTATCCCTCTAACTATTTTCTTAGCATCAGGGCTTAATTGAAATAGGAGTTCTCCAAAACTCATTTTCGTACTTTTAAGGTGAAGAAAAGAAGTGATTTACTATAGAGTGTATTACACTTATTTGTATAATTTGCACGACGTTTCGAACCTCCATGGTTCATTCTCAAGTGAACAGATCTTACAATACTAGTTGATTTTATACCCGCATTAGGTCAGGTGATAATACAATGAAGGTGAAAACATGGGGGGATACATAAGGGATAAACATAGGGGCTGCAGAAGGCTTATTGGCCCATACGAGGCATCTCCTATCTAAACACAAAGATTAATCCAGTGTAATTGGCCTGTTATGTTGGACATTGTCTTCTGTGTTGGCATCGATATGTTCTTGTCTTGTCCTTACTCTCATGGTGGGTAGAGTAAATAGTTCCGTGATTTGGGTGTTCATGGTAGGTCGCTCTATTCTTATGTGAATTGCCTCAAGAATTTGTAATCTTCTTGAATCTTGGGTTTTGTCTATTATGCAAGTATTCTTGTTCAACATTTCTCTTGTTAGAGTAATGTCATGGGCTTGTCTCATGTGATTCCTAGGGGCACCAGATTGAAGATGGCATGTCAAACGCCTCGTCAGCTTGGTCGACGTCATACCTATGTACTGTACTTACATTGAAGGTTACATCCTTCGTGGGGGCAAGTGTACATGTATACAACGCTTGACTGCTGTAGAGGGTTCTCCGTCGGCTTCGGGCTGTTTTTGATAAGGAGTTCGGAAGTCTTCTTGGTTTTGTAGAATATTATCAGGTTTATGTTTTGGTTAGGAGTAGTGCTTTTTACTCCTTTACGGATTATTTCTTTCATTATTCTTTCCTCTTTTTTATGCTCACTGTGCATGGTTGATTTGTAATATAATTTTATTGGGGGTGTTGTGGTTTCTGTTCTAGGTTCTGAATTATACCAACGGTCCAAGTGTCTTCTTATAGCAGCGTTTATTTCCGCGTTGCTATATCCGTTGTTCACCAATACCTGAGTTACTCTTTCAAACTCTCTACTCACGTTGCTCCATTCAGAGCAGTGGGTAAGCGCTCGACGAATATAAGCATTGAGAACACTGGCTTTGTATCTTTGGGGGCACTCACTTCTACCGTTCAGGCATAATCCTATGTTGGTGGGCTTGGTATATACGTTGGTGCTTAAAGAGGTTCCTGTTTTTGTTATTAGTACATCCAAGAATGGCAGACTGTTATTTTCACTATTTTCATGTGTAAATCGGAGTACTGACTCTCTCTCTAGGTGTCTTTTTAGGTCAATTAGTTCATCTGAGTCTTTTACTATTACGAATATGTCGTCTACATAACGGCAGTATACAGTTGGTTTTTGTCTGCTACTGAAGACAAATCTTCGTAGCCATCTTTAGGTTAAAGTAGCCATCTTTAGGACGAAAGATGGCTACTTTAACCTGACTTCTTATGATCTTACCCAGGACCAACGAGACCTCTTAAATCTTGGTCTAAATTGTCAATTCTTATCTAAACCAAAGATGCATCAAAAACGCCTGGAAATCGAAATGCTTCTGGACGATATCCATAAGCTAGAAGACAACAAAAAAGTCATCACCACTGACACACTTCAAGCTGAACTACTTGCAGAAGCAGGGAAAAAACGAGGAACATATTCATCTACAATCTTAACCCCACGACTCAAAGAAGCAGCGAAACAACTAAAAAATCTGAAAGACGTAACAATAAGAAAAGCCGACAAAACAGCAGCATATGTATTGATTCCTACCCATGAATACATGAACAAAATTAGCGACATCCTAAGTGACGACTCCAAATTTCAACGAATCACGAGGAACCCCGTAGAAGACCTTAAGCGGAAAGTAAACAAAACAATTACAGCAATCAACGCAAAGAAAGGTAGTGTGCATTTCAATAAACTTCAAGGCGACTATGGCTTAGGATATGCCTACGGCAATGTTAAGACGCATAAACCAGGTAACCCACTACGCCCTATAATCAGCCAAATACCAACCCCAACTTATCACCTGGCAAAGAAACTCAATGAACTCCTAACTCCATACACTCCAAGTAAGTTTAGTCTACAATCATCAGCAGATTTCCTAGAATTGATCAAATCTACCCAGCCCGATGGAATCATCGCTTCCCTGGATGTTGAATCCCTTTTTACCAATGTCCCAGTCGACACAACCATAGGAATGATACTGGACAGAGTATACAGAAACGAGAGCACCCCCAAATTAGACATACCTGAGCCACACTTGAAAAGTCTTCTCGAAGCATGTACAAAGGAAGCCCCTTTCATCAGTCCACAAGGAGACATGTATTTACAAATAGACGGAGTAGCAATGGGCTCCCCCTTAGGAGTTTTATTTGCTAATTTTTATATGGGAACCATCGAAGATAGGGTCTTCAGTAGCAGACAAAAACCAACTGTATACTGCCGTTATGTAGATGACATATTCGTAATAGTAAAAGACTCAGATGAACTAATTGACCTAAAAAGACACCTAGAGAGAGAGTCAGTACTCCGATTTACACATGAAAATAGTGAAAATAACAGTCTGCCATTCTTGGATGTACTAATAACAAAAACAGGAACCTCTTTAAGCACCAACGTATATACCAAGCCCACCAACATAGGATTATGCCTGAACGGTAGAAGTGAGTGCCCCCAAAGATACAAAGCCAGTGTTCTCAATGCTTATATTCGTCGAGCGCTTACCCACTGCTCTGAATGGAGCAACGTGAGTAGAGAGTTTGAAAGAGTAACTCAGGTATTGGTGAACAACGGATATAGCAACGCGGAAATAAACGCTGCTATAAGAAGACACTTGGACCGTTGGTATAATTCAGAACCTAGAACAGAAACCACAACACCCCCAATAAAATTATATTACAAATCAACCATGCACAGTGAACATAAAAAAGAGGAAAGAATAATGAAAGAAATAATCCGTAAAGGAGTAAAAAGCACTACTCCTAACCAAAACATAAACCTGATAATATTCTACAAAACCAAGAAGACTTCCGAACTCCTTATCAAAAACAGCCCGAAGCCGACGGAGAACCCTCTACAGCAGTCAAGCGTTGTATACATGTACACTTGCCCCCACGAAGGATGTAACCTTCAATGTAAGTACATAGGTATGACGTCGACCAAGCTGACGAGGCGTTTGACATGCCATCTTCAATCTGGTGCCCCTAGGAATCACATGAGACAAGCCCATGACATTACTCTAACAAGAGAAATGTTGAACAAGAATACTTGCATAATAGACAAAACCCAAGATTCAAGAAGATTACAAATTCTTGAGGCAATTCACATAAGAATAGAGCGACCTACCATGAACACCCAAATCACGGAACTATTTACTCTACCCACCATGAGAGTAAGGACAAGACAAGAACATATCGATGCCAACACAGAAGACAATGTCCAACATAACAGGCCAATTACACTGGATTAATCTTTGTGTTTAGATAGGAGATGCCTCGTATGGGCCAATAAGCCTTCTGCAGCCCCTATGTTTATCCCTTATGTATCCCCCCATGTTTTCACCTTCATTGTATTATCACCTGACCTAATGCGGGTATAAAATCAACTAGTATTGTAAGATCTGTTCACTTGAGAATGAACCATGGAGGTTCGAAACGTCGTGCAAATTATACAAATAAGTGTAATACACTCTATAGTAAATCACTTCTTTTCTTCACCTTAAAAGTACGAAAATGAGTTTTGGAGAACTCCTATTTCAATTAAGCCCTGATGCTAAGAAAATAGTTAGAGGGATAGAAGCCCTAAACCAGAAAATATATATATATATATATATATATATATATATATGTCGTACCTAGTAGCCAGAACTCACTTCTCAGCCTACTATGCGAGGCCCGATTTGCCTAATAAGCCAAGTTTTACTGAATTATTATATTTTCTCTAATTTTTTTCTTATGAAATGATAAAGCTACCCATTTCATTATGTATGAGGTCAATTTTTTTTAATTGGAGTTAAAATTAACGTAGATATATGACCGAACCTAACCAACCCTACCTAACCTAACCTAACCTATCTTTATAGGTTAGGTTAGGTTAGGTAGCCGAAAACGTTAGGTTAGGTTAGGTTAGGTAGGTTAGGTTGTCGAAAAAACATTAATTCATGAAAACTAGGCTTATTAGGCAAATCGGGCCTTGCATAGTAGGCTGAGAAGTGAGTTCTGGCTACTAGGTACGACATATATATATATATATATATATATATATATATATATATATATATATATATATATATAATTAGTTTGGTAGCAGTCTTATTTGTAAACATATATTATTAAATATGACCGAAAAAGTAAGATTAATAATACTAACACGAATTTTCTCAATATTTCTTGTTTCTTTTCACTGTCGATGGTAATTGAAAAATCAATTCTCCAAAATTCATTTTTATTTCTAGTCTGATGCGACACTTGAACGTGTTTCGTAATAACTTATTACATTTTCAAAGACTTTAGTTTACACACTCGCAACTATAACCTGCAAACACTAAACAGAGTTCTACTATGCTATAATTTAAACGACTTTCATTTTATATACCTGCATTTGGGTGAGGTGATATGTTACAACAGTTTTGGATGAGGTGAAAACAAACTTTCAACACAAGACAGAACATGAAACAATGGGTATAATATTGGGTAAATTAAAGGGAAGAAGGGAAGTAACTGCAAAGGGCCTATTGGCCCATATTTCTTGATGCTTCTATATTGGTGCGGAGTCTTGAAGTGGGTAGAATATAGTTGTGCATTAATTGGCTGTTGATTGTTGGTGTTGACTTCTTGATGTGTAGTGCCTCGCAGATATCAAGCCGCCTGCTATCGCTGTATCTATCGATGATTTCTGTGTTTTTTGTTAAGACTTCTCTGGCGATGGTCTGGTTGTGGGAAGAGATTATATGTTCCCTAATGGAGCCCTCTTCCTTATGCATCGTTAATCGCCTGGAAAGAGATGTTGTTGTCTTGCCTATATACTGAGTTCTTTGAGGCTTACAGTCCCCAAGTGGGCATTTTAAGGCATAGACGACATTGGTCTCTTTTAAAGCGTTCTGCTTTGTGTCTGGAGAGTTTCTCATGAGTAGGTTGGTCGTTTTTTTGGTTTTATAGTAAATTGTCAATTGTATCTTCTGATTTTTGTCTGTAGGGATAACGTTCCTATTAACAATATATTTCAGGACCCTTTCCTCCATTTTATGAGCTGTGGAAAAGAAGTTCCTGTAAAATAGTCTAATAGGGGGTACAGGTGTTGTGTTAGTTTTCTCTTCAGAGGTTGCATGGCGTTTCACTTCCTTCTTATGATGTCTTCAATGAAACCATTAGAGAAGCCGTTGTTGACTAGGACCTGCCTTACTCTACAGAGCTCTTCATCGACTTGCTTCCATCCTGAGCTGTGGCTGAGAGCACGGTCGACATAAGCGTTAACAACACTCCTCTTGTACCTGTCTGGGCAGTCACTGTTGGCATTGAGGCACATTCCTATGTTTGTTTCCTTAGTATAGACTGCAGTGTGGAAAACTCCGCTCCTTTCCATGACAGTTACATCTAGAAAGGGCAACTTCCCATCCTTCTCCATCTCGTAAGTGAAACGCAGCACAGAATTCCGCTCGAATGCCTCCTTCAGCTCCTGCAGATGTCTAACATCAGGTACCTGTGTAAAAATGTTGTCAACATACCTGCAGTATATGGCTGGTTTCAAGTTCATGTCGACTAAGACCTTTTGTTCGATGGTACCCATGTAGAAGTTCGCAAACAGGACACCTAGGGGAGAACCCATGGCGACCCCATCTACTTGCTTATACATGTGCCCATCCGGGCTCAAGAAGGGTGCCTCTTTAGTACAAGATTGGAGTAGTTTCCTTTGAATGTTTTCTGTTATGTCAAGAGGAGTCCAGGCCGGATCACGATAAACTCTGTCCGCTATCATCCCGATTGTTTCATCCACAGGTACGTTGGTAAACAGTGATTCAATGTCCAACAAGGCTCTTATCCCTGTGGCCCATGTTCCCCGCAGTAAGTCAACAAATTCCTTTGGAGACTTCAGGCTGAAGGCGCAAGGGACATAAGGAGTCAGCAAGTCGTTGAGTCGCTTCGCCAGTCTGTACGTGGGTGTGGGTATCTGGCTGATGATTGGCTGAAGTGGGTTTCCAGGCTTGTGTGTCTTGACATTTCTATACGCGTATCCAGGTTTGTATCCCCCAATAATCTTTGGCAGGTGGAGTCCGGATTTCTTGGCATTCACAGTTTCCATCAATTTGTTGACCTTTGCTTTCAATTCGGCTGTAGTGTCCTTCGTTACCCTTTGGAATTTAGTTTGGTCAGAGAGTATGAGGTTCATTTTCACCAGATATTCATCTTTTTTAAGAATTACATATATTGGCGACTTGTCACCTCTCCTGACGACTATCTCCTTGTTCTCACGAAGGCTCTTAGCTGCCGCTTTGAGCTCGGGGGACAGTATGGTGCTTCTGTAGTTGCCTAAATTCTTTCCTCCTTCTGCAATAAGTTCTGCTTGTAAGGTGTCTTTGGTAGTGACCTTCTTTTGTGTCTCGAGGTCGAATATGTCGTTGAGCAGGATCTCCAACTCCACTTTCCAGGCCATCTCACTTGGTCTGGACATAACGTGACAGTTTATACCCAGATTTAGAAGAGTGACTTAGTCCTCAGTGAGGTTGATTCCAGCAAGGTTCAGGAAGCCGTCTCTTGGTCATGGAATTGCCATAGATCCTCCATATAATGTTGTTAGTTTCTTGATTATCCTTGTTTCGATACTGAGGTGATGTCGATCTGTGAGGATGTCGAGGTGCTGCTCGATACGAGTACGGAGGTTTTTGTCGATGTTGCTGTTTCTCCATTTGTTTGTAGCATGAAGTAGTTGCGTTTTTCGGTCATATTTAATAATATTAATATATATATATATATATATATATATATATATATATATATATATATATATATATATATATATATATATATATATATATATTAGTATATTTTGGTAGCAGTCTTTCCTGTAGACATATATTATTAAATATGACCGAAAAAGTAAGATTAATAATTCTAACACGAATTTTCTCAATCTTTCGTACATTACGCTTCACTATTGGAGGTAAATCAAAAATCAATTCTCCAAAATTCATTTTTATTTCTAGTCTGACGCGACACGGGCGCGTTTCGTAAAACTTATTACATTTTCAAAGACTTTAGTTCACAAATACACAACTGAATAGAACTTACGTATCTCCGATTTTATATCTACATTTGAGTGAGGTGGAAGGGGTGATGTGGCATTAACACAAGACAGAACAAAATGTGGTATTAATAGGGTATTAATTTCATCAACACAAGACAGAACAAGAGTATTAATAGGGTATTAATTTCATCAACACAAGACAGAACACGAAACAATGGATATTGAATAGAAGTGTTTGTAGAAAGCCTATTGGCCCATATTTCTTGATGGTTCTATATTGGAGCGGAGTCTTGAGGTGGGTAGAATATAGTTGTGCAATAATTGGCTGTTGATTGCTGGTGTTGACTTCTTGATGTGTAGTGCCTCGCAAACGTCAAGCCGCCTGCTATCGCTGTATCTATCGATGATTTCTGTGTTGTTTACTAGGATTTCTCTGGCGATGGTTTGGTTGTGGAAAGAGATTATATGTTCCTTAATGGAGCCCTGTTGCTTATGCATCGTTAAACGCCTAGAAAGAGATGTTGTTGTCTTGCCTATATACTGGGTTTTTTGGAGCTTACAGTCCCCAAGTGGGCATTTGAAGGCATAGACGACATTAGTCTCTTTTAAAGCGTTCTGTTTTGTGTCTGGAGAGTTTCTCATGAGTAGGCTGGCCGTTTTTCTGGTTTTATAGTAAATCGTCAGTTGTATCCTCTGATTTTTGTCTGTAGGGATAACGTTTCTATTAACAGTATCTTTCAGGACCCTTTCCTCCGTTTTATGAGCTGTGGAAAAGAAGTTCCTGTAAAATAGTCTAATAGGGGGTATAGGTGTTGTGTTATTTGTCTCTTCAGAGGTTGCATGGCTTTTCACTTTCCTTCTTATGATGTCTTCGACGAAACCATTGGAGAAGCCGTTATTGACTAGGACCTGCCTTACCCTACAGAGTTTTTCGTCGACTTGCTTCCATTCTGAGCTGTGGCTGAGAGCACAGTCGACATATGCGTTAACAACACTCCTCTTGTACCTGTCTGGGCAGTCGCTGTTGGCATTTAGGCACATTCCTATGTTTGTTTCCTTAGTGTAGACTGCAGTGTGGAAACCTCCACACTGGAGGAAACCTCCAGTGTAGAATCCCTGTTTACCAACGTACCTGTGGACGAGACAATCGGAATGATAGCCGACAGAGTGTATCGTGATCCAGCCTGTACTCCTCTTGACATACCAGAAAATATTCTGAGGAAACTACTCCAAGCTTGTACTAAAGAGGCACCCTTCTTGAGCCCGGATGGGCACATGTATAAGCAAGTAGATGGGGTCGCCATGGGTTCTCCCCTAGGTGTCCTGTTTGCAAACTTCTACATGGGTACCATCGAGCAAAAAGTCTTAGTCGACATGAACTTGAAACCGGCCATATACTGCAGGTATGTTGACGACATTTTTACACAGGTACCTGATGTCAGACATCTGCAGGAGCTGAAGGAGGCATTTGAGCACAGTTCCGTGCTGCGTTTCACTTACGAGATGGAAAAGGATGGGAAGCTGCCCTTTCTAGATGTAACAGTCATGGAAAAGGGCGGAGGTTTCCACACTGCAGTCTACACTAAGGAAACAAACATAGGAATGTGCCTAAATGCCAACAGCGACTGCCCAGACAGGTACAAGAGGAGTGTTGTTAACGCATATGTCGACCGTGCTCTCAGCCACAGCTCAGAATGGAAGCAAGTCGACGAAGAACTCTGTTGGGTAAGGCAGGTCCTAATCAATAACGGCTTCTCCAATGGTTTCGTCGAAGACATCATAAGAAGGAAAGTGAAAAGCCATGCAACCTCTGAAGAGACAACACAACACAACACCTATACCCCCTATTAGACTATTTTACAGGAACTTCTTTTCCACAGCTCATAAAACGGAGGAAAGGGTCCTGAAAGATATTGTTAATAGAAACGTTATCCCTACAGACAAAAATCAGAGGATACAACTGACGATTTACTATAAAACCAGAAAAACGGCCAGCCTACTCATGAGAAACTCTCCAGACACAAAACAGAACGCTTTAAAAGAGACTAACGTCGTCTATGCCTTCAAATGCCCACTTGGGGACTGTAAGCTCCAAAAAACCCAGTATATAGGCAAGACAACAACATCTCTTTCTAGGCGTTTAACGATGCATAAGCAACAGGGCTCCATTAAGGAACATATAATCTCTTCCCACAACCAAACCATCGCCAGAGAAATCCTAGTAAACAACACAGAAATCATCGATAGATACAGCGATAGCAGGCGGCTTGACGTTTGCGAGGCACTACACATCAAGAAGTCAACACCAGCAATCAACAGCCAATTATTGCACAACTATATTCTACCCACCTCAAGACTCCGCTCCAATATAGAACCATCAAGAAATATGGACCAATAGGCTTTCTACAAACACTTCTATTCAATATCCATTGTTTCGTGTTCTGTCTTGTGTTGATGAAATTAATACCCTATTAATACTCTTGTTCTGTCTTGTGTTGATGAAATTAATACCCTATTAATACCACATTTTGTTCTGTCTTGTGTTAATGCCACATCACCCCTTCCACCTCACTCAAATGTAGATATAAAATCGCAGATACGTAAGTTCTATTCAGTTGTGTATTTGTGAACTAAAGTCTTTGAAAATGTAATAAGTTTTACGAAACGCGCCCATGTCGCGTCAGACTAGAAATATATATATATATATATATATATATATATATATATATATATATATATATATATATACATATATATATATATATATATATATATATATATATATATATATATATATATATATATACAGTGGTACCTCGGAATGCGATTGTCCCTGTATGCGAGGTTTTCGGAAGGCGAGGTGTATTTACTCCAAAAATTTGTCTCAGAAGGCGAGGGTTACTTCGGGAGGCGAGTTTGGACGCGAGTTTGTTGATACGCGTACAGCCGACCTAGCGCGTTCGTCGCCCCTCCGCCCCTCAGTTTATTATTGTCTGGCGCTCATTGACTACCCCCACATCAATTCTTCTCGCGGATTTTCAGTGTTTTGTTGGATTTTTGGTGATTTGTCTATACAATTTGTTATTATATATCTCACCATGGGTCCCAAGAAAGCCAGTGGTAAGGATAAAGGCCAGAAAGCTCCTGTGAGGATGACAATAGAGGAGAAACAAGAGATCATTCGGAAGCATGAGAACGGTACACGTGTTGTTGAACTTTGTAGGCAGTACAACAAAGCCACATCAACAATATGCACTATACTTAAGAAGAAAAATAAGATTATGGGTGCTAAAGTGGCAAAAGGAGTAAGAACATTAACGGCACAAATACTTGAAGAAGTGGAAAAGTTGTTATTAATTTGGATACACGACAAGGAGTTGAGGGGTGATAGTGTTTCGGAGGCCATTATTTGTGAGAAAGCCAGGGTGTTGCACGAAGACCTTCTAAAGAATACCCCTGCAACGAGTGATGCAGATAAGAAAGAGTTTAAGGCAAGCAGGGGCTGGTTTGAAAAATTTAGAAAGAGAAGTGGTATCCATAGTGTTACAAGGCATGGGGTTATGTGATGTGATTATGGAAGGGGACTCCCCTTCCAAACAGTAACTCCTCTCCTCCTCCCCCCTCCTCACCATCTTCCATACGCCTACAGCACTCGACAGTAAGGTAAGTAATAACTGGAACACAGTTTTGTAGGTTTATTTAGATGAATTAGGTAAATTAGGTATAAAAATTTAGTTTGATGTGGGGTTTTTGGGGTAGTCAGGAACGGATTAATTCATTTCCCTTTATTTCTTATGGGGAAATTAACTTCGGAATGCGAGTTTTCGGAAGGCGAGGCGTCTCCAGGAACGGATTAAACTCTTATTCTGAGGTATGCCTGTATATATATATATATAATATAATATATATATATATATTATTAAATATGACCGAAAAAGTAAGATTAATAATTCTAACACGAATTTTCTCAATCTTTCGTACATTTCTTTTCACTGTTGGAGGTAAATCAAAAATCAATTCTCCAAAATTCATTTTTATTTCTAGTCTGACGCGACACGAGCGCGTTTCGTAAAACTTATTACATTTTCAAAGACTTTTAGTTTACAAATACACAACTGAATAGAACTTACGCATCTCCGATTTTATATCTACATTTGAGTGAGGTGGATGGGGTGAGGTGGCATTAATAGGGTATTAATTTCATCAACACAAGACAGAACAAGAGGTGGCATTAATAGGGTATTAATTTCATCAACACAAGACAGAACACGAAACAATGGGTATTGAATAGAAGTGTTTGTAGAAAGCCTATTGGTCCATATTTCTTGATGTTTCTATATTGGAGCGGAGTCTTGAGGTGGGTAGAATATAGTTGTGCATTAATTGGCTGTTGATTGCTGGTGTTGACTTCTTGATGTGTAGTGCCTCGCAAACGTCAAGCAGCCTGCTATCGCTGTATCTATCGATGATTTCTGTGTTGTTTACTAGGATTTCTCTGGCGATGGTTTGGCAATTCCACGACCAAGAGATGGCTACCTGAACCTTGCAGGAATTAACCTCACTGAGGATCAAGTCACTCTCCTAAATCTGGGCATAAACTGTCATGTTATGTCCAGACCGAGTGAGATGGCCCGGAAAGTAGAGTTGGAAATTCTTTTGGACGACATTCGACCTCGAGACACAAACGAAGGTCACTACCAAAGATACCTTACAAGCAGAACTTATTGCAGAAGGAGGAAAGAATCGAGGCAATTACAGAAGCACCATACTGTCCCCCGAGCTCAAAGCGGCAGCTAATCTGACCAATCTAAGTTCCAAAGGGTAACGAAGGACACTACAGCCGAATTAAAAGCAAAGGTCAACAAACTGATCGAAACTGTGAACGCCAAGAAATCCGGACTCCACCTGCCAAAGATCATTGGGGAATATAAACCTGGATATGCGTATGGAAATGTCAAGACACACAAGCCTGGAAACCCACTTCGGCCAATCATTAGCCAGATACCCACACCCACGTACAGACTGGCGAAGCGACTCAACGGCCTGCTGACTCCTTATGTTCCCTGCGCCTTCAGCCTGAAGTCTCCAAAGGAATTTGTTGACTTACTGCGGGGCACACGGGCCACAGGGATAAGAGCCTCGTTGGACGTAGAATCACTGTTTACCAACGTACCTGTGGACGAGACAATCAGGATGATAGCCGACAGAGTGTATCGTGATCCAGCCTGTACTCCTCTTGACATTACAGAAAATATTCTGAGGAAACTACTCCAAGCTTGTACTAAAGAGGCACCCTTCTTGAGCCCGGATGGGCACATGTATAAGCAAGTAGATGGGGTCACCATGGGTTCTCCCCTAGGTGTCCTGTTTGCAAACTTCTACATGGGTACCATCGAGCAAAAAGTCTTAGTCGACATGAACTTGAAACCGGCCATATACTGCAGGTATGTTGACGACATTTTTACACAGGTACCTGATGTCAGACATCTGCAGGAGCTGAAGGAGGCATTTGAGGAGAGTTCCGTGCTGCGTTTCACTTACGAGATAGAAAAGGATGGGAAGCTGCCCTTTCTAGATGTAACAGTCATGGAAAAGAGCGGAGGTTTCCACACTGCAGTCTACACTAAGGAAACGAACATAGGAATATGCCTAAATGCCAACAGCGACTGCCCAGACAGGTACAAGAGGAGTGTTGTTAACGCATATGTCGACCGTGCTCTCAACCACAGCTCAGAATGGAAGCAAGTCGACGAAGAACTCTGTAGGGTAAGGCAGGTCCTAGTCAACAACGGCTTCTCCAATGGTTTCGTCGAAGACATCATAAGAAGGAAAGTGAAACGCCATGCAACCTCTGAAGAGACAAATAACACAACACCTATACCCCCTATTAGACTATTTTACAGGAACTTCTTTTCCACAGCTCATAAAACGGAGGAAAGGGTCCTGAAAGATATTGTTAATAGAAACGTTATCCCTACAGACAAAAATCAGAGGATACAACTGACGATTTACTATAAAACCAGAAAAACGGCCAGCCTACTCATGAGAAACTCTCCAGACACAAAACAGAACTCTTTAAAAGAGACTGACGTCGTCTATGCCTTCAAATGCCCTCTTGGGGACTGTAAGCTCCAAAAAACCCAGTATATAGGCAAGACAACAACATCTCTTTCTAGGCGTTTAACGACGCATAAGCAACAGGGCTCCATTAAGGAACATATAATCTCTTCCCACAACCAAACCATCGCCAGAGAAATCCTAGTAAACAACACAGAAATCATCGATAGATACAGCGATAGCAGGCGGCTTGACGTTTGCGAGGCACTACACATCAAGAAGTCAACACCAGCAATCAACAGCCAATTAATGCACAACTATATTCTACCCACCTCAAGACTCCGCTCCAATATAGAAGCATCAAGAAATATGGACCAATAGGCTTTCTACAAACACTTCTATTCAATACCCATTGTTTCGTGTTCTGTCTTGTGTTGATGAAATTAATACCCTATTAATGCCACCTCTTGTTCTGTCTTGTGTTGATGAAATTAATACCCTATTAATGCCACCTCACCCCATCCACCTCACTCAAATGTAGATATAAAATCGGAGATGCGTAGGTTCTATTCAGTTGTGTATTTGTAAACTAAAAGTCTTTGAAAATGTAATAAGTTTTACGAAACGCGCTCGTGTCGCGTCAGACTAGAAATAAAAATGAATTTTGGAGAATTGATTTTTGATTTACCTCCAACAGTGAAAAGAAATGTACAAAAGATTGAGAAAATTCGTGTTAGAATTATTAATCTTACTTTTTCGGTCATATTTAATAATATATGTCTACAGGAAAGACTGCTACCAAAATATATAATATATATATATATATATATATATATATATATATATATATATATATATATATATATATATATATATATATATATATATATATATATATATATATATATATATATATATGTCGTACCTAGTAGCCAGAACGCACTTCTCAGCCTACTATGCAAGGCCAGATTTGCCTAATAAGCCAAGTTTTCATGAATTAATTGTTTTTCGACGACCTAACCTACCTAACCTAACCTAACCTAACTTTTTCGGCTACCTAACCTAACCTAACCTATAAAGATAGGTTTGGTTAGGTTAGGTAGGGTTGGTTAGGTTCCGTCATATATCTACGTAAATTTTAACTACAATAAAAAAAAATTTACCTCATACATAATGAAATGGGTAGCTTTATCTTTTCATAATAAAAAAAATTGAGAAAATATATTAATTCAGGAAAACTTGGCTTATTAGGCAAATTTGGCCTTGCATAGTACGCTGACAAGTGCGTTCTGGCTACTAGGTACGACATATATATATATATATATATATATATATATATATATATATATATATATATATATATATATATATATATATATATAATGTATATATATATTATATATATATATTATATATATATATATAGATATAGATATATAGATATATATATATATATATATATATATATATATATATATATATATATATATATATATATATATATATATATATATATAAAATATATATATACAGGCATACCTCAGTTTAAGAGTTTAATTGGTTCCTGGAGACGCCTCGTATTTCGAAAACTCGCATTCCGAAGCTAATTTCCCCATAAGAAATAAAGGGAAATGAATTAATCCGTTCCTGACTACCCCAAAAATCCCACATCAAACTAAATTTTTATACCTAATTCATCTAAATAAACCTACAAAACTATGTTCAAGTTATTACTTACCTTGCTGTTGAATGCTGTAGGCGTATGGAAGATGGTGAGGAGGTGGGAGGAAGAGAGGAGTTACTGTTTGGAAGGGGAGTCCCCCTTCCATTATCACATCAGGCAGTGAGGACTTCACTGGTATGCACACTCTGGCACATTTTGCCTGCATACCACTAGGACTTGCTTGTTTTACTAAGAATTTGTCTAATGACACTTGTTTTTCCCTACATTTTAACACTTGTCTGTAGTAAGACATCACATTATCATTTAAAAGGTCAATGAAACGGCCTGCTACAGCTTTATCTGGGTGAGTTTTTTCAACAAAACTTTGCAGTTCTTCCCATACTTCACACATTTTCTTAATCAAGAAGGGACATCCTCTACTGCCTCTACTCACAGCTATTTTCTTAGGTTGAACCTTACTAATGGCTTTCTTGAGACCCATGGCAAGATATATAATGACAACTTTTATGCTCAAATGGCCAAAAAAACGATAAAAAACTGTAAATCCTTGTGAAGAATTCAGGTGGGATAGTCACTGGACACGAGACACCGGTAAACTGAGGCGCGATCGCCATGCCACCACGCGCCAGTCGGCCTGTACACGTATCAACAAACTCGCGTCCCGAGGTAACCCTCGCCTTCCGAGACATATTTTTGGAGTAAATCCTGCTAGTCTTCCGAAAAACTCGCATACAGGGACACTCGCATTCTGAGGTGCCACTGTATGTATATATATATATATATATATATATATATATATATATATATATATATATATATATATATATATATATATATATTATTAAATATGACCGAAAAACGCAACTACTTTATGCTACAAACAAATATATATATAGTCCTGGGGACCATTCAAGCTTGTTCGCATTTGTGTTCCTCACGTGTGCCCCAAAGAATGAGGTGATTTGGTGAAATGCTATGCCCAAGATTACCATCCGAGTTGCCGTCGGGGAAGTGGCTCAAATAGCCTCGGCTATCACTTCCTTTTGACGGCCGTTATGGTCAAGTGGATTAAGGTGCCCTGTAGTTACCAGTTGCGTTGCTCCTGGGAGTATGGGTTCGAGTCACTTCTGGGGTGTGAGTTTTCATTCGCATATAGTCCTGGGGACCATTCAGGCTTGTTCGCATATATATATATATATATATATATATATATATATATATATATATATATATATATATATAGTGATGGTGTCCCACTCCTATATTTCTTCCTTCCCAGCTTAGAAGAGTCATATTCCCGTAGCCTAAGTAGTCTTTGATGTCCAGGAAACATTTTCATGTGTGGGAAAGCGTGGAGCGTGATTGAGCTGGCTGTAAATTGGCCAGCTAAGTTTGATAATGCAAGGGGATTACGCCCTTTTGGGGTACAAGATGGTGCCGGGCCATCCTGTTTCCCGTCAAGACGTCATGACGCCTTCCAGCACCTGATTGGCCAGGTAAGGTCACGTGCCGGAAGTGACCAATAACGAGAGCCCTCGGGCGGTGTGACGTCACGAGGCGGAGGGCTCTCGGGGCGGCTGGCGCCTGGGCGAGAGAGTAGATCACGAGCCGCCATAGAGTGAGGATGCGCTCAAGTGAGCTCCAGATCTAGAGAGCCCTTACCAGTAGATTTAAGCTTCGCTTAGATTCTGCAGTTTGAGAGGCCATCCAAGTTCCGTGGAGTGCCCAGAAGCAAGGACGGGCCGGATTAGAGAGCCAAGAGCTCTATCAAGAGTCTGCAGCAGAGGGAACGTTGGGCTGGGGATGTCTGGGACGCCCAGAGGACTACGTATTACACATCAAGCGAAAAGCTACAGCCGGGTCAAATCTACTGGCAGTGAGGCGAGGGGAAGCTGTGCTGGACTGCGAGGTGTCGACAGTGCCAGTGAGAGTGAGGACGACGACAGAGGTACCTGTCTCCAGTACCCCGGAGAAGAGGAAGACAGTACCTGTTGGGAATGAGCACGGCGAAGACGCGATACCACGAGGACGACGGAGGAACCCGTGTGTGTGGGAACTGAATGTCGGCAGACCAGAAGCCAGAACCAGGAACCTCAACATCCCTCAACAAAGGACGAGTCAGCTTCGTGGTTGGAATGAAATAAGGTAGATAATTGTCCCTCCCTTTACCCCTTTTGATCTAAGCGAGCTAGGGTATTTTATATGTTGTGAACATTTCTACTTATCATTTTATTGTCTAAGTGACAGAATGTTAGGCTAGGAGCCAAGAGCTCATTTAGGCATGAGTTGGTGCATGTGAGCATTAATGCGGTGATGTTAGTGATCCTGGAGGTGGTAGCTGGTGTGCAAGGAGCCAGCAACGAACTCTGAAACGCCCAGCTGATCGTATTGCTAGAGGCGTAGGAGAGTCACAACGTTTCTGACAGTTGGAGCCGTCAGCTGATCGTGCTGCCAGAGGCTAAAGGTGTGTGCCCACGGCTTGAGGTGTGGACCCAGTCAGCTGACCGTGTTGCCAGAGACGTGTCAAGAGGAGTGATGCCACCAGCAGACGACTCCACTTATAGACATTTCCTTATGCAATTTATATGTATATAAATATATCTTTGCTTCAGTAAACTTATAAAATAAATGATGAGTTGAGCCTCCATTCTCTAGGGATATATATATATATATATATATATATATATATATATATATATATATATATATATATATATATATATATAATATATTGAGTGAGATCATTTTATGACACCTTGCACTGCATGTGACATTGCATCCTTAATTAAGATAACCAATAAGACCACTGACGTGTTGCTGGGACACGAGTCTAAACACCCAGCTGGCGACCTCAAAGCAGACCAGATATCAAAGAAAGAGAGGGAACCTCCCAGTGTCAGGACGGGCAGGTTCAGGTGAGTTATAGGAGGCTTGAACCTCCCCACTCGCTAGGGGTGTACAAGGCCAGCCCGTGGCCGACTAGGGGAGCCCCGGGGCAGACAGTGGTGCCAGGAACTGAGGGGCTAAGACCCGTGGGAGCAACCCCAACCACAGGTTGGAAGGGGGTGAACCCTGACAGTGGCGACCTTGCCAGGATACATCGAACAACAGTGGACAAAGGATTGCAAGTGCAGGGCATGTGTATTAAGGTCGATATTGGTCTCGGTTTACACTGCTCACTAGTGTATTCCTTGTATACAGTTACTCAATAGTCTAGAGATGGAGGATGACAGAGTAAAGGAGTTTATTGAGTCGAGGGACAAGCAGGTGTTGGAAGAGTGCACCAAGGCTCAGCTGCAGCTAGTGGCGGACCATTTTGGGTTGAGATTGAGGTCCTCCAGGGTGGCGGAGCATTGGATTGAGATCATGGCTCAGCTCAAGGCCCAAGAGGAGACTTCCAGGGAAGGACCACCCCAAGTACCTGCCAGTGTTGGTGGGAACCGGAGCGACGAAGGTAGCAGTAGGGGATCCAACGGTAGTAGCAGGAGAAGCATGAAGCTGGAGATAATGAAAATGCAGCTTGAAGCTCAGCTGAAGCGGGAGGAGCGCAAAGCTTAGCTAAAGCGGAAGGAGCGCGAGGCTCAGCTGAAGCGTGAGGAGCGCGAAGCCAAACTGCAACGAGAGGAAGGAGAAAGACAACTAACTGCGACGGGAAGAAATAAAAGCGAAGGAGGAGGTTGAGATGCATCGGGCAGAGCGCGGGCTGCCCTTGGTGTCTGCTCAGCGGGATGACCCCAAGGTCCGGGAATGCGACCTACCAACCTTTGACCCTCTAGAGGCCGAAGCTTTCTTCGACCATTTTGAGAGGATAGCAACATTGAAGGAATTGCCGGAAGAGGATTGGGCTGCGTTAGTGCAGAGTAGGTTGACTGGCGAGGCCAGGGAAGCTATACTGTCTCCACTCGATCATCCGGACTATATGGGAAGGACCCCCAGCCGGATTATCACATTTTTCAGATAATGGTACTTTTTCACCCACGAGTCCATAAGTGACCACTTCCAACTATTTTTATACTACAAACAACATAATTTGAATTGCCTTGTCACATATAATTATTAAATATTCAACTAGAAACCTCAACTTACCTTGTTGGTGTTCGTCTTCTTGATTGATGCCACACATCTTGAAGTTAAAAATTCTTAACAATTTACGTAACCTATATTAACACAACACAAAAATTAACACTTAAAATTACTGTACAGTTCATTAAGCAAAGTTAGTTTTGACTGCCAGCTGCTGAAGCCTCACTGGTTAAAGGCATTTGGGTTGCCTGTGAGGCCTCACTTGTTGAAGGCGCTTGCTTGCGCCTCACTTGATGAAGCACTTGCATGCCCTCACTTGTTAAAGGCACTTGGCTTGCCTGTGACGCCTCACTTGTTAAACGTGCTTGCTTGCACCTCACTTGTTGAAGGCGCTTGGCTTGCCTGTGAAGCCTCACTTCTTGAAGGCATTTGGCTTGCCTGTGACGTCTCGCTTGTTGAAGGCGCTTGCTTGCGCCTCACTTGATGAAGCGCTTGCATGCCCTCACTTGTTGAAGGCGCTTGGCTTGCCTGTGGTGCCCCACTGGTTGAACAACACGTAACTTGTCTTTAATTGCTAGGACAACCTTCTTCCTCTTAACACCTCCAGAACAATTGATGCTGCTACCAGACATAGTCTTGGCCAAAAATGTTCAAAGTTACCATGAAAATAAAAAAGTTATTTAAAAAAAAATATTTCACTAATGGCGCAGCACTGTGTATAACACAAGGGACGGACGCACATGGGTTGACCAGTGTTGGACGGGTCCACTTGGGGTGGGGCAGCTATAGCACCTTACGTAGGCCGCCAGGAGGAAAAAAAAATCACAATATTTTTTAAGGAAACTTCAGCTTGTGCACATTGCTTTTAGGAAACTTGTTTATTTATTACATAATTACTAGTACTTATTTCATTTGTTTTTGGCTATGATTAATTGTTCTAAAATTAATGGTAATTCCTGTACCCAGGTGGTCCCTCTCGACGCACTCCTCCCACCCTCCCAACACCACCCACCCACCCCACCTCCTCCTCCACCATGCATCTAGAGCCACAGACGGGATTAATACCGCATGGCCGAATTTTCATCCGGCCAAATCAGCTTTTATCCGGTTCCTGTGGCCATTTTGGCCGGATGTTGTGGTAACTTTATCCGATCACGGTTTTGGCCATATAAGGGCATTTTCCGGATGTTTGAATCCCGGATAATCGCGGGGTTACAGTATATATATATATATATTATATATATATATATATATATATATATATATATATATATATATATATAATATATATAAATATATATATATATATATATCTCAAACTGAAAACTCACACCCCAGAAGTGACTCGAACCCATACTGCCAGGAGCACTCTGCTAGCATACAGGACACCTTAACCGCTCGACCAACATGACCGGACAAAAGAGGATGGTAGCCGAGGCTATTTCCATCCACCCGCCGGCACTCGGTTGGCAATCTTGGGCATGGTATTTTATCAAATCACCTCATTCTTTGGGGCACACGTGAGAAACACAAATGCGAACAAACCTGAATGAGCCCCAGGACTATATGCAACTGAAAACTCACACCCCAGAAGTGACTCGAACCCATACTGCCAGGAGCACTCTGCTGGCGTACAGGATGCCTTAACCACTCGACCAACACGACCGGACAAAAGAGGATGGTAGCCGAGGCTATTTTCATCCGCCTGCCGGCACTCGGTTGGTAATCTTGGGCATGGTATATTATCAAATCACCTCATTTTTGGGGCACACGTGAGGAACACAAATGCAAACAAGCCTGAATGGTCCCTAGGACTATATGCAACTGAAAACTCACACCCCAGAAGTGACTCGAACCCATACTGCCAGGAGCACTGCTCACGTACAGGACACCTTAACTGCTCGACCAACACAACTGGACAAAAGAGGATGGTAGCCGAGGCTATTTCCATCCCCCCGCCAGCACTCGGTTGGTAATCTTGGGCATGGTATTTTATCAAATCACCTCATTCTTTGGGGCACACGTGAGGAAGGTGTCCTGTACGCCAGCAGAGTGCTCCTGGCAGTATGAGTTCGAGTCACTTCTGGGGTGTGAGTTTTCAGTTGCATATAGTCCTGGGGACCATTCAGGCTTGTTTGCATTTGTGTTCCTCACGTGTGCCCCAAAGAATGAGGTGATTTGATAAAATACTGGCAGCAGGTTTTCTTTTAAACATGCCTCACTGAATATGACCGCATATTCTGTATTTACTATCTTCTGATTTTGGGCTTTTATCCCTCAACTAATTTTCTAGCATCAGGGCTTAGCTGAAAGAGGAGTTCTCTAAAACTCATTTTCGTTATTTTAAGGTAAAGAAAAAAGTGAATTACTATAGAATGTATTACATTTATTTATACAATTTGCACAACGTTTCAAACCTCCTTGGTTCATTCTCAAGTGAAAAGAAATTACAGAACTCGTTAATTTATACCAGTACGGGGTCAGGTGATGAAACAAGTACAATAAAGGAAAAGGCAAGAGGATAAATGGGGGATGAAGCACATACAAAGATTAATCAGGTGTAATAGGCCTGCTATGTTGAGCAGTGTCTTCTGTGTGGGCATCGTTATATTCCGGTCTTGTCCTTACTCTCATGGTGGGTAGAATAAATAGTTCCGTGATTTGGGTGTTCATGGTAGGTTTTTCTATTTTTATGTGAATTACTTCAAGAATTTATAATCTTCTTACATCTTGGGTTTTGTCTATTATACAGGTATTTTTGTTCAACATTTCTCTTGTTAGAGTGATGTCATGGGCTTGTCTCATGTGATTCCTGGGGCCACCGGATTGAAGATGACAGGTCAAACGCCTCGTCAGCTTGGTCGACGTCATACCTATGTACTTAGATTGAAGGTTACATCCTTCGTGGGGGCAAGTGTACATGTATACAACGCTTGACTGCTGTAGAGGGATCTCCGTCAGCTTCGGGCTGTTTTTAATGAGGAGGAGGTCGGTAGTCTTCTTTGTTTTATAGAATATGATCAGGTCTATGTTTTGGTCAGGAATAGTGCTTTCTACTCCTTTACGAATTATGTCCTTCATTATTCTTTCTTATTCTTTATGTTCACTATGCATAGTTGATTTGTAATATAATTTTATTGGAGATGTTGTGGTTTCTGTACTAGGTTCAGGCTTGTACCATTGGTCCAGGTGTCTTCTTATAGCGGTGTTTATTTCTGTGTTGCTATATCCGTTGTTCACCAGTACCTGAGTTATTCTTTCAAACTCTCTACTTACATTGCTCCATTCAGAGCAGTGTGTAAGCGCTCGACGAATATAAGCATTGAGAACACTGGTTTTGTATCTTTGAGGGCATTCACTCTTACCGTTCAGACGTAATCCTATGTTGGTAGGTTTTGTATATACACTGGTGCTTAAAGAGTTTCCCGTTTTTGCTATTAATACATCTAAGAAAAGCACACTGTTATTTTCACTATTTTCATGTGTAAATCGGAGTACTGACTCTCCCTCTCTCTAGATGACTTTTCAGATCAATTAGTTCATCTGAGATTTTTACTATGACGAACATGTCTTCTACATAACGGCAGTATACAGTTGGCTTTTGTCTACTACTAAAGACTCTATCTTCGATGGTTCCCATGGAAAAATTAGCGAATAACACTCCTAAGGGGGAGCCCATTGCTACTCCGTCTATTTGTAGATACATGTCCCCTTTCGGACTGATGAAAGGAGCTAACTTTGTACATGCCTCGAGAAGGCTCTTCAAATGTGGCTCGGGCATGTCTAATTTGGGGATGCTCTTGTCTCTGTATACTCTGTCCAGTATCATTTCTATGGTTGTGTCGACTGGGACATTGGTAAATAGGGATTCGACGTCCAGGGAAGCAATGATTCCATCAGGCTGTGTAGTTTTGATTAATTCTAGGAAATCTGCTGATGATTGTAGACTATAGTTGCTTGGAGTTTATGGAGTTAGTAGTTCATTAAGTATTTTTGCCAGGTGATTGATTGGAGTTGGTATTTGGCTGATTATTGGACATAGTGGGTTACCCGGTTTGTGTGTGTGTGTATATATATATATATATATATATATATATATATATATATATATATATATATATATATATATATATATATATATATATATATATATATATATATATGTGTGTGTGTGTATATGTATATATGTAACTGAAAACTCACACCCCAGAAGTGACTCGAACCCATACTGCCAGGAGCAACGCAACTGGTATGTACAGGGACGCCTTAATCCGCTTGACCATCACGACCGGACATAAGGAAGTGATAGCCTAAGCTATTTGAACCACTTCCCCGCCGGCACTCGGATAGTAATCTTGGGCATAGCATTTTATCAAATCACCTCATTCTTTGGGGCAACACGTGAGGAACACAAATGCAAACAAGCCTGAATGGTCCCCAGGACTATATACAACTGAAAACTCACACCCCAGAAGTGACTCGAACCCATACTGCCTGGAGCAACGCAACTGGTATGTACAGGGACGCCTTAATCCGCTTGACCATCACGACCGGACATAAGGAAGTGATAGCCTAAGCTATTTGAACCACTTCCCCGCCGGCACTCGGATAGTAATCTTGGGCATAGCATTTTATCAAATCACCTCATTCTTTGGGGCAACACGTGAGGAACACAAATGCAAACAAGCCTGAATGGTCCCCAGGACTATATACAACTGAAAACTCACAACCCCAGAAGTGACTCTAACCCATACTGCCAGGTGCAACGCAACTGGTATGTACAGGGACGCCTTAATCCGCTTGACCATCACGACCGGACATAAGGAAGTGATAGCCTAAGCTATTTGAACCACTTCCCCGCTGGCACTCGGATAGTAATCTTGGGCATAGCATTTTATCAAATCACCTCATTCTTTGGGGCAACACGTGAGGAACACAAATGCAAACAAGCCTGAATGGTCCCCAGGACTATATACAACTGAAAACTCACACCCCAGAAGTGACTCGAACCCATACTACCTGGAGCAACGCAACTGGTATGTACAGGGACGCCTTAATCCGCTTGACCATCACGACCGGACATAAGGAAGTGATAGCCTAAGCTATTTGAACCACTTCCCCGCCGGCACTCGGATAGTAATCTTGGGCATAGCATTTTATCAAATCACCTCATTCTTTGGGGCAACACGTGAGGAACACAAATGCAAACAAGCCTGAATGGTCCCCAGGACTGTATACAACTGAAAACTCACACCCCAGAAGTGACTCGAACCCATACTGCCAGGAGCAACGCAACTGGTATGTACAGGGACGCCTTAATCCGCTTGACCATCACGACCGGACATAAGGAAGTGATAGCCTAAGCTATTTGAACCACTTCCCCGCCGGCACTCGGATAGTAATCTTGGGCATAGCATTTTATCAAATCACCTCATTCTTTGGGGCAACACGTGAGGAACACAAATGCAAACAAGCCTGAATGGTCCCCAGGACTATATACAACTGAAAACTCACACCCCAGAAGTGAGTCCCTCTGTCTTCGTCTTTGGTGAAGTAGCTCCTGGGAGTTGTTGGGGCTCCCCGCCAAGAAACCAGCGTTGAATGTAATGAAACACCATTTTCTGGGTGAGTCCCAGAGGCTCCCCGGCAACCCTCCCTCCGGTCGGCGGTTTTTGTGTATTTTGATAACCAGCCTCAGAACTGCAGGGTGGATTGCCGGCACTTGTCCAATCGTTTGTCAAATTTTGTCATTTTTAATCATAATTGGGGTTTGTTTTGGGGCGCTTACCTTTCTGTGTGCCTGTCCCGGTCGATGGCAGATATAGAATGCTCCAAATAACATGTGCATTTCTATAGGCCATTGCTCCTCGTGCTTGTTTGAGGGGGCCTGATTTTGGCTCGTGGTTTCTGGTAGGCCTAGAACTCCACCCACATCGACTGATGCCAAAATTTGGGATATCCATATCAGCCTGGATAGCTCCGGGGAGCCTCCGGGACTCGCCCAGAATATGGCATTTCATTACATTCAACGCTGTTTTTTGTTTTTTTTTGCAGGCAGTTCGGTTTTTAAAAAACAAGTTAAGAAGGTTGGACAAAGGACAGTGAAGTGCTCATTGATGAAGAAAAGTTAACTACGCAGTTTAATAAATTATTATCTTTATATGAAGTTTTGTTTCATTATCTCACTTTATTTTTGCCATTATTCCTCATTGATGTAGTTCATTGTAATAGCAGCAGTAATAGACTTCCCTTGATGAGAGGAAACAATATAGGGCAGCACAATGGGCAGGCTGCCTCATAATCGCAGGCTGTTGGGAATGGATGACAGATTTATCCGTGGATACCTGCTTGATGGGGCTCTGGGAGTTCAGCCCAGCCTCCAGCCTGGGCTGAACTCTCCAGCTGGGAATTACTCTCCAGCCTGGCCCAAGGCTAGGCTTGACTTGTGAGAGTTTGGTCCACCAGGCTGTTGCTTGGAGCAGCCCGCAGGCCCACATACCCATCACAGCCTGGTTGGTCTGGCACTCCTTAAAGAAAACAATCTAGTTTTCTCTTGAAGATTTCCACGGTTGTTCCGACAATATTTCTGATGCTCACTGGTAGGACGTTGAACAACCGCGTGGAAAATATACAAATTCTCTATTTTTAATACTTCAAGAGTAACGAAGCCCGAAGTAATTATCAAAAGCAGGCACCAAACCGGGAAGGCTATGTAGCACCATCAAATGAACAGAATAATCGTAGGGAGCTAAATATCACTAAGGATGCCAATATGATAATAGAAACACATAAAGGGAACGACATCAAAGGCATCCGATTCACCAAGAATGCTATCAAAGACAAGTGGCCACAAGGGATGGTTGGAAAGCAGGACGCACATTCGCCAGGAAGTCAGGATATTCAACGATGATATGCACGACTGTAAGAGGGACAATACAGTTTGGACAATAGGGAGTGGGGCGGAGCTCCATTAATGCCTGCGAGTTAAGCGTGTATGGCTAATACGCAACCTCGCCAGAGCTGTTTCCCACCACCGGTTACGGTGGTAGGAGGAAGGCCATGAGGACACACTACTCTTAAGAGCACACAGTTTGTTACCAGTAACAGAAGACCAACAATCCTGCCAACAGGCAAAGATGGAGGATTGAATAACTAGGTAAAAGTCGGAATAAGGAATACCTTTACGGGACATGGGACAAGTGCGGATAGCTTCCTTAGCAGCAGCGTCCGCATGCTCATTTAAGGGCACACCAATATGGCTGGGAACTCAGCAAAACTCCACTGGCTTAAATCTACTGGAGATAAGAAACAGCCAATGTTGAATCTCAGCTACCACCGGATGGAATGGATTAAAAGACTCCAGAGCCTAGAGGGCACTGTGAGAGTCAACTACAACAACGAAAGAGGATTGACATTGAGAAAGCAGTTGACAAAGAGCATATAGAATAGCATAAAGTTCTGTGTGAAGTTACTAGTCTCCTGAGGCAGGCGACACTTATAGGTGTGGGCAGGAAAAACAGTAGAGTAGCCTACACCGTCTACAGACTTAGACCCATTTGTGAAGATAGAAATGAAGTGGGAGTGTGAAGAAAGGTGTTCAAGGAAAAAGCATTAAATAACTGTATGAAGGGTAAAAGCTGTAGTCATGAGGGTCAGGATTTTACAAAATTTAGGAAGGGGGGGGGGGGGACTACACGTGGGCAAGGACGGAACATGAGGAAAAATATTGATAACACGAACCGAAAGAATTGTGTAGGCGAGATAACCAAGCAGAAAGAGGGAGGTGGTGTAAGGGAACAGGAACCACAGGAGGGGCGGTCCCTATGTCAAAGCGCGACATAGGCGAGAGTGAGGATGTTGTAAGGACCACACAAGGTAGCGAAGACAGTAGCTATCATGGTGGTCCTGGAGAGACAGGACGCTGGTTTACACATACAGGCTGAGGGTTGGAGTCGAACAAAATTACCAGAGCTGAGGCGTAACCCAGTATGGTGCAGAGCATCCAGACAATGAAGAGTAGAAAGTGAAGCAGACCAGTAAGCAAGGTAACCATAATCGAGTATAGACAGAACAAGAGAAGAGCATGCTCCTATCAGCTCCCTAAGACGTATGGGACAAGACCTTAAGTAAGTAAAGGGCCTTAGAGCATTCAACTCATTGGTAAGATATATGGGGGTGACCAAGACAAACGAGTGTCAAAGATTAGTCCCCAAAAGCTTAGCAGAATCTTTGTACAAAAGAGGATGACCATAAAACGACAGAGGGGGACGAAGAACAACCGGCTTTCAAGTAAAAGTCATAGCACAAGTTTTAGTTGTGGAGAACCTGAAGCCATGATTGGTGGCCCAGGACAACATGGCATCAATTGCAAGTTCAAGCCACCGTTGAAGGAAAGGCGAATTATCACCATGACAGCAGAAGGTATGTTTATTCAGGTAAGGTACATACATACAAGTGATGTTACATTAATGGATTGATATATAGATAGAGCAAGTACATACAATGCCTAAAGCCACTATTACGCAATGCGTTTCGGGCAGGAAAAACATTAATTTTCTGATCAGGGGGAGAAAGATACTGGCAGTATGGGGCTTTAAATTTATTGAAGATTAAATTCTGCAGAACATGTAAATATATAAAGTTTCAAATATATAAAGTAAGTAAATATATAAAGTTTATATTAAACACGGTTTATATTATAGACTTATAACAAAGTTTATATTATATTAAACTTAATATTGAACATGTAAATATATAAAGTTTCAAATATATAAAGTAAGTAAATATATAACGTTTATATTAAAATATATAAAGTAAATATATAAAGTAAGAATTAACAGTAACAATTCCAAGTCCGAGGACTAGATTTAACTTAAAAGGTACACCCGTAGTAAGTATGAGACCTTAGCCTATAGTGACATGGAAACTAATTCTGCAGAAACCTAAAGGTTAACTGGTACTAGAATTAAGGCCGAGTGCAAATGTGTAGTAATTATATAACACTAGGATATAACAGGCAGGACACAAAGAATAACTAATAAGTGAGAGACCACATAACACGTAATGTACCCAGCCAAGAGGCCGTAAAAGACCTAATGAATAAGGAGAAGGGGGTGTGACTACAAGTAGGGCTTACTAGCACCTAGACTGGGCAAAGTATTAGCTGCGGACAGCGGGACACTTGGGGAGCGGCGCTGCACCCCCCTTCCCACATGCAGTGGGGAGAAAAGGGGACAACTGTGCAAAGCATGACGGGGGTACAAAGACAGCCGCTTGCAAAGGGGAGGTGGGTGGGCTTCGCGAGGGCAGCGGCGGGGGCAGGCGGAGTGAGGGCAGAGCCCCTCTGTGCGCCCGTATTTATACGGCCCCAGACTGCCCGCGCAACGCCGCGGGATGCGCTGCGCATATGTTTCTTTCTCCCCCATCAGAAATATCCCCGCTTGCGATCAAGCAGTGACCATTTTCTGATCAGGGGGAGAAAGATACTGGCAGTATGGGGCTTTAAATTTATTGAAGATTAAATTCTGCAGAACATGTAAATATATAAAGTTTCAAATATATAAAGTAAGTAAATATATAAAGTTTATATTAAACACGGTTTATATTATAGACTTATAACAAAGTTTATATTATATTAAACTTAATATTGAACATGTAAATATATAAAGTTTCAAATATATAAAGTAAGTAAATATATAACGTTTATATTAAAATATATAAAGTAAATATATAAAGTAAGAATTAACAGTAACAATTCCAAGTCCGAGGACTAGATTTAACTTAAAAGGTACACCCGTAGTAAGTATGAGACCTTAGCCTATAGTGACATGGAAACTAATTCTGCAGAAACCTAAAGGTTAACTGGTACTAGAATTAAGGCCGAGTGCAAATGTGTAGTAATTATATAACACTAGGATATAACAGGCAGGACACAAAGAATAACTAATAAGTGAGAGACCACATAACACGTAATGTACCCAGCCAAGAGGCCGTAAAAGACCTAATGAATAAGGAGAAGGGGGTGTGACTACAAGTAGGGCTTACTAGCACCTAGACTGGGCAAAGTATTAGCTGCGGACAGCGGGACACTTGGGGAGCGGCGCTGCACCCCCACCGCAGGCCAGCGGCCGGACCCCCCCCCCCCCCCGAAGGGCGAATGCCAGCTGGCCGCGTGAGGCACTCAAAGTGGCAGAGCAACAACGTCCCGTCTGACGTAGGATGTGAGAGCACTACTCTTCCGCCTGCCGTCTGCCATTATTTCTGATGTGGCGAGCCCGTCCCGAGACGGGCGCCTAGAGGGCAGCGCGTAGGATCCTGGAGAAATCTCGCCTGGTGACAGGAGCGCTTGTAGGATCCGAAGAGTGTTGATTCCTGACCATGTAAGCGATACCTGGTCCAGTCGGAGCGTGCGTCGATTTTTTGTCGCGTAGCTCACCTCCCCCGGGCTGAAAGATATAAGGCAGTAAGGGTGGGCAGAAGCGGCATGCAGTGTTATCGTGACAGGCAAGAGCACAGACGAGAGGGAAACCCTAGCTGAATCAATACGGAGACGAAAAACGGGGGGAGGGAGCCCGGCAGCAGGAATTAAGAGAATCCTTAATTAACAATCCTGGATGAATAAAGAGTTTCCGAATAATTATACTGTAGCAATGAAGGGGGCTAGCAATTCTAAGAATCTTCCAGCAAACGGAAGGGGGAAGTACCTTTGCTAAGAGCAAAGGTGGGAGAAAGCCAGTAGGAGAACAGCAAGGAAGCACAAAGCAACTATAACAGGGGTAATACGAAACACTATAAATCTTGAATATAAGCAATACATATACCAAGAACGGGTATATACAGCTAAGCAACATATACATAAACAATAAAATGGAATAAGAACCAATTCTTAAAGCCAAATCTATAACATGCTTGTGTCCTAAGCGGATGTAGAATGTGAGCGGGGAACATTACCCTTGGTCTCTATCCCATCTCTGCCTCCAGACGGGTGATTGGGCTGGATAGAAGCCAAGGAGTCTGCCTTAAGTGGCCGCTGAGTGTAGTCTTGTGTTGTCAATGAGCGTCTGCGAGCCGCAGCTAGTACGCCGTGAACTTCGGCTACATCTTTAGAACGGGAGCAAAGTGAAATCGACGGCAGGGAACTGCCATTCAGTAACTGTAATAAGGATAATAATAAGAATACAATGTCGTAAATAATCGTACAATGAAGAATACAATGTAATATCGTAAATAACCGATGACGGCAAGTGCCGCAGAATGGAAGAAATTAAGAAAGCAACGCCAAACCATAATAACAATTTTTATTTTTAATAAAATAATACTGGAATGACAGTAACGATTCGGAATAATATTAATACTACCATATAGCCCAGCAAATAAAGGGAAGATAATAGTATTAACGTGGGCCCTGGGCGGCTGCATCCCGGCACCGCTGCGTGCGTTGTAATGGTGATCAGAGGAATATCCGGCTCGCATTCTCTTCCTCGCCGCAGTAGGGTGAGGAGGGGGGGGGGGTTTCCGGCTTGTCGTGGCTGCGAAAAAAGGGAACAGAAGAAGCCGGCGTTGTGCGCCAAGCGGGCAGAGCGCAGGGGAAGGAATAGCGGTTGGAGGTAAGGCCCCTACCCTAATGATAGATGAGGTAAAATTAAATAGAATACTATTACGTAGTAGGAAACAACAATGGCGAAGGAACAAGAAGAGTAAAATAGCCCAGAAGGCCGGATGGCCAAAGAACGTTAGCGACCGTATGGCCAATAGCATGCTGGCTGCTGCTGGCCAACAACATGCTGTCTGCTGCTGGCCAACAACATGCTGGCCGTCATCATGCTAACTGACTGGCTTGAGCTTGCCGAAAGGAAGGCCGAATGGCCAGTTTTTGCATGACACCGTGCGCGAGGCCATGCTAAACTCGGTAGCATTCCAAATGTATCTTAATGTTTGATACGATGAAGAAAGGGTGGTCAAATATAATGCGCAATATTTAGAATATATAATGAGGGAAACGAGAGTAATAGGACGAAATAACCGGAGGAAAAATGTGGGGGGGGGGGACCCCACCCGAATGCACTCCCTGGAAACACAAACCGAAACTGTCTCTATTTTCCGCTTGTTACAACTTGTAATAAAGTTGTTACATCTTGGCTTAACGTGTTTATGACGTATTAGAATGTTGTTACAACTTGCTATATTGGTTGTTATAACTGGTTAGGAGGTGTTAAAACTTGTTCGAACGTTGTACTAACGTCGTAGTTTCGGTGTGTGTTTGGCGGGCTGCAACTAGCGTATCCTAGCTGAAATTAACTTAATGGCACAGAGGCAAAGCAATAGATTAATACAAATCCTAATTGAAAGTCCCTTAATATAACAAATTGAACGTGAAACTTAAGCAAAGTGTATATTGCGGGAAAATTTTTTCGTAATAAATACAAATCATAATTGCGAGTCCAACAATAACAAATTTAACAGATAAGCAGACGTAGGAGGAACCAAGGGGACGTTTCCCACAGGCGAGCCCGCACGGCTGGGGGGGGGGCGGAAATGACAGAGGGCCGAAGAGAAGATAACGTCGCCGAGGCGCGCTGGACGGCACACAACCCGGTCTGAGAAAGGACATAGGCCCAAAAGCGAGAGGCGACAATCGTAGAATGGGATGGAAGAATGCGGAAGTAAGAGGGCGAGACCGAGTAAACAGGGAACCAGGGGGGGGGGGGGGCAACCGATAAGCCGCGGCTCGCGCACCGCTGGCCATACCTAAACATACCTAGACAGGAAGGGGAGAAGCATAAAAGTAACCCAGCAAAAGACTAGTAATTAGTAATTAGTAACTCTGCAAATAGCACATCCTGGCTGACTTTACTTAATAATTTACTTAGTAACTCTGCAAATAGCACATCCTGGCTGACTTTACTTAATAATTTACTTAGTAAGACTGCAAATAGCACATCCTGGCTGACTTTACTTAATAATTTACTTAGGAACTCTGCAAATAGCACATCCTGGCTGACTTTACTTAATAATTTACTTAGGAACTCTGCAAATAGCACATCCTGGCTGACTCTACTTAATAATTACTTAGTAACTCTGCAAATAGCACATCCTGGCTGACTTTACTTAATAATTTAATTAGTAACTCTGCAAATAGCACATCCTGGCTGACTTTACTTAATGACGTAAGGCAAGGAAAAATGAACAAACATACTGAACACAGCAACGCAAAATTAAACATGCGACATGAGCAAAGCATCAACTGTCGGAGTAAATTAAGGTAGGCTGTTTGGGAAAAGGAATCCGTGGTAATCTGAAAGCAGGAGGCATGTTAGTGCTGAAATGTAGAACGTAATTAAGAGGAAGGGCAAGGCATGTCGCGAGATGTCTGCAAGTACAAAATAAGAAACCTTCCATATAAAGTGTGTGAAAATCTTAATTTACATTGTCTTAGGAAGGCAAAGAACGGGATATCATTAAATATACGACGTTCCCGACGACGCTTCGACGCCGCGATCTGCTGGAGTGTACCGTGCCCCAGGCACCGTGGGGCCCACCCCCTTGTCCAGGTCACCTGAATAGGGGCAAGGCATGGCACGTGATATCTGCAGGTACAATATAAGGGTATACAATCGGCGTGCATATATAACCATTTTTACATTAAGAGAACGGAGGTGAAGCATAACATAAATATAACCAAATAAGTAACGTGAATAAACTGCAAGAGCCAAGCGTAAATACTGTAACCACTGAGGAAACTAAACTGCAATAGCTAAGCATAAACTACTGTAACTACCGATGAAACTAGGCAAAAATGCAGGGCCAGGAGACGTGAAGCTAAAATAAGGGCCCGGGAATACTGCAAATAGCACATCCTGTCTGACTTTACTTAATAATTCTTAGGAACTCTGCAAATAGCACATCCTGGCTGACTTTACTTAATAATTTACTTAGTAACTCTGCAACTAGCACTGCCTGGCTGACTTTACTTAATAATTTACTTGGTAACTCTGCAAATAGCACATCCTGGCTGTCTTTACTTAATGACGTAAGGCAGGGTAAAAGTGGGCAAGCATACTGAACACAGCAACGCAAAATTAAACATGCGACATGAGCAACGCATCAACTGTCGGAGTAAATTAAGGAGGCTGTTTGGGAAAGAGAGTCCGAGGTAACCTGAAACAGGAGGCATGTTAGCGCTGAAATGTAGAACATAATTATGAATAGGGCAAGGCATGGCACGTGGTATCTGCAAGTACAAAATAAGGGTATACAATCGGCGTGGATATATAGCCATTTTACATTAAGAGAACGGAGGAGATGCATAACATAAATATAACCAAATAAGCGACGTGAATAAACTGCAAGAGCCAAGCGAAAGTACTGTAACTACTGAGGAAACTAGGCAAAAAGCAGGGCCAGGGAACGTAAAGCAAATTAAGGGCCCGCAAATACTGCAAATAGCACCTCCTGGCTGACTTTACTTAATAAATTACTTATAACTCTGCAAATAGGACATCCTGGCTGACTTTACTTAATGACGTAATACAAGGAAAAGTGAACAAGCATACTGTAACACAGCGAACGCGAAGATTTGAACATGCGACATGCACAAGGCTACGAATGCCTGAGTAAATTCAGATAGGCTGGTGGCAAAATGAATCCGAGGTGATCTGAAAGCAGAGGCATGTCAGTGCTGAAATGTAGAACATAAATATGAATAAGGGCAAGGCATGTCGCGAGATGTCTGCTAGACAAAATAAGAAACCTTCCATATAAAGTGTGAGAAAGTCTTAATTTACAGTGTCTTAGGAAGGCAAAGAATGGGAATCATTAAATATACGACGTTCCCGACGACGCTTCGGCGCCGCCATCTGCTGGAGGATACCGTGCCCCAGGCAACATGGGGGCCGCCCCCCTGTCCAGGGCACGGCCCCTGGAACTGGACGCCGAGGACTTAACGGATATAACGAAGTCATCCTGGATTGCCGGCGGCAACGCCGAACCCAGGGCCTGTGGTGCGTACCGTTAGACGTAAACCTGCCGTCGTCGTCGAGCTGATCTCGGGTCCTTGCTCCAGCGCCGGCGTCTCCCTCCGACGAAGAAGAACAACAGACGACACAGGCGGACGAACGCTGAACTTACGACGTAGGAGGAATCCCTGCTACAACGGACGAGCAGGGCGCTTAAGACAAACACACCAGGCTACACCGGCCAGGCGGGAGCGCCTGGGAACCAACCTGCCGGCAACACCGGCCAGACGGAGGACATGGAGTAACGGTCCTGGCTACCCCCCAGGCAAGCAGGGCACGTGCCTGAGGGCCTGGATGGCGGAAAGCTTGAAATAACACACCGGGCAACACCGGCCAGACGGACGTCTGGGGACTACATGCCGGACTTACACCGGCCGACGGACGTCTGGGGACATCTTGATCGGCGCCACTCTGGGGAAGACGTACCTGGGGGCTCCGGGACTCCGAAGGGCCTGGGGCTAACACCCCGGGCAACACGGCCGGGCGAGACGTCCGAGGCGACGTGCCTAGCAGAGAACACACCACACATGGCAAGGACCCCGTGGCCTACCAACCACGCGCTGCCACACGGCATGCTCAGGGCCTAGACGAAAAGGGAGGGGGGGGGGGGGCAGGCCGCACACAGGCGCTGCCGTACGGGCGCAAGGCAGCCCGAGCCCCGACGAGGGAAGCCGTGGCGCAAAGCCACGTGGATTAGCGCCCAAAAGGGAACAGGAAGGGCGGGACACAGCCCAACCGTGCGCGCCACGGAACACCGTGCCACGTGGCAGCGCGACCAGGCGTGTGCCCCGTAGCAGGCCCGGGCGGAGGGCGGGACCTGGCCACGAGTCGTCGCCAGGGGCGACGCTTGTCCGCTCAGGGAGACCCGTCCCCTGGGGACATCCCAGGGAAGCCGGCAGACCGGCAACAGGGAACACCCGAGGGAAAAACAGGAAAGACGCAGAAGCACGCCCTGCCGGCCAGGCACGTGACGACCCGGCAAGGCATGCATGGGCCCCAAGGCGGGGCCCGCCATAGGGCCGCCCACGCCTGGCCACGTGACGCCGCCGCCGAGAACATGCGCCCCGGGCGTAGGACCGAACCTGGCCACAATCCGTCGCCGACGGCGACACATGTCCTCGGACAAGGCGAAACCTGGCCCCCTGGGACACCCAGGAAACCCGGCGGGCCGGCGACAGGGAGCCATGAAGGAAAGGGGGGAAGGACGCCGAAGCACGCCCAGACGACCAGACACGTGGTCGATGGCGGCGAGGGAAGGGCCCCAAGGCAGAGCACAAAGGGCGTAGGGCCCACCACGCCTGGCCACATGGCGACGCCGGCAAGGGCACGCCTGGCCGCCGACGGGGCCCCGGGCAGGGCGCGCGCCTGGGCACGCCGCGCTGCGGGGCCCCTTGGACACGGCTGGACGGGGCCCCACATGAGAGGAGACCGAACGCAGGCCACTAGGGACGCGGCCCGGGGCACGCCGACCCTAAGCCAGCCACGCGACCAGCACGGCACGGGGGCGCCCGGCACAGGCCTAAGGAGGGCGCCCCAGCTCTCCGGGAACTAACAGCAGAGAGCCCAAAGGACTAACTAAGGCGGCACACACGTACCGCGAGGGGATGGCGCTTGGCACACGCCGCACTGGGGAGGACCTGACTAGAATTGAACAGAAAACCTCACCTTGGGTTTAAAAGTGTAGGGCAGGAGGGCCCTGCCGGAACAGTCTGGGGTGTCGAGGGCCCCAGGATGTCCGTGAGAGAGAGGTCAGGTACCGAGGCAGCTGGCGTGTTGTCCATCTCGTGCGAAGTCGGGCGGCCGGGGAGTGGTTGCGAGGGCAGCGGCGGGGGCAGGCGGAGTGAGGGCAGAGCCCCTCTGTGCGCCCGTATTTATACGGCCCCAGACTGCCCGCGCAACGCCGCGGGACGCGCTGCGCAAATGTTTCTTTCTCCCCCATCAGAAATATCCCCGCTTGCGATCAAGCAGTGACCATATCTAGAACTTGATACTAATTGAGCATAAAGAATAAAATGTGTTGAGAACAAATACAAATAAAGATAAAAAAAAGGGGGAACATGACTGAAAAAGCAGCACAAATACAATAGGTTGACAAACAGTGTTGATTAAAAAAAAAATAACAGACATGGGTTGACAATAGAGGGGTAAGGTAGGTTACAGGGAATTTATTAGGTAGTGTTTAGTTTTTATCTTAAACTGGTTGAGAGAGGTACAGTCTTTAACATGGTTGGGAAGATCATTCCACATTCTGGGTCCCTTGATTTGTAGAGCATTTCTAGTTTGATTAAGTCGTACTCTTGGAATATCAAAACTGTAAGATCATCATTGACATAGAGAGTGGAAAAGATGCCAGAAGGATGGGAGGAAAGAAGACCATTGAGAGCAACCAGGAAAAGAGTAGTGCTCAAAACACTACCTTGGGGTATACCTTCATATTGCCAAAAGGAGGCAGAGAGAGAGAGAGAAGTAACACGCTTTACTATAAAGGAACAATTAGAGAGGAAGTGAGGGAGGTTACCACAAAGGCCAAAATAACGAAGTTGGGTCAGAATATGGTATCTCCAGGTTGTGTCGCATGGCTTTTCCAGGTTAAAATGGACAGCAACAATGGAGGTCTTCGTAACAAAAGCAGTACGAATATAGACCTCCAAGTTCACCGAAACATCAGTCATGCTGCAGTACTTGCGAAAACCAAATTGAGAAGGGGGGAGGTCGTAATAGTGTTCCAAGAACCACATTAGACGGACATTGATCATACGTTCAAGGAGTTTGAAAATGCAACTCGTGAGGGCAATGGGGTGGAAGTCCTCAGGGGCTGTTCCCAGAGACCTAGGTTTTCGAATAGGGAGGACAACTGCATTGAGCCAGTCCTCACCCAGCAAACATTTTCATGTTTTTAAAACATCCTAAAAACGACATTTCATTGTTTTCAGCACGTTTATAATTACGTTTAGAAAAGGTTTTTTGAGAACTTTTATATACGACCTTAGAACGTAAATAATTAACATTTCTAAAAACTTTTTTATAATCTTTTAATTACCTACATTAAAACGTTTAGGGTAAATTAGGGTATAATAATTTTTTAATTCATATCTGAAATAGAAAGGGAGAGAAAGAAAGAAGACATATCTGAGAAAGAAATGGACATCCTATATATGTATGTGTAAATTACAAATAAATAGGGTACAAAAAGAGAATTAAAATATTATATTTATTTAATTAAGAATGAGTAATACAACAAAATATATGTAATAGCTCGAAATATATAGACTATATCTATAACAGAATATAAAAGTAAAAATTTAAAAATCTATAAAAATCTATATATGCAATATGTGAACACAATAGATTTTGTGATCAAGCAGCCTGTGATTCATGTCATGCTGAGATCAGTCTGACGTTACAAGCAGTTATTGTTACTTAAAACTAAAACAATTAAAATTTTCCGAGTATACATATAACACTATAGTTTTTCTATGACTAATAATAAAAATCTATTAATCAAAAGTTTAGGACTAATTAACTAAAAATAAAAATCTACAAGTGAATGTAAACACAGTCAAGTATAATATTCATGTAGAAAGAGAAAGAAAAAGAGAGAGAGAAGGAAAGAAAGAGAAAGAAAGAAAGGGAGAAAGAGAGAGAGAAAGAAAAGAAAAAACAGTCATGTATAATATTCATATTAGCACCATGCAATATAACTTAGATTAAGTAAAAATCTCAGACATTTTTAAATCAAATGAAATATGAGAGCCAGAGAGAGAGAGCGAGAGCCAGAAAGAGAGCGTGAGCCAGAGCCAGAGAGAGATCGTGAGCCAGAGCCAGAGAGAGAGTGAGTCTGAGCCAGAGAGAGAGCCAGAGCCAGAGAGAGAGACAGAGCCAGAGAGAGAGAGAGAGAGAGAGAGAGAGAGAGAGAGAGAGAGAGAGAGAGAGAGAGAGAGAGAGAGAGAGAGAGAGAGAGAGAGAGAGAGAGAGAGAGCCAGAGAGAGCCAGAGAGAGAGAGAGAGCCAGAGAGAAAGAGAGAGCCAGAGAGAGAGAGAGAGCCAGAGAGAGAGAGAGAGCCAGAGAGAGAGTCAGAGCTAGAGAGAGAGTCAGAGCTAGAGAGAGAGTCAGAGCCAGAGAGAGAGAGCCAGAGAGAGAGAGCCAGAGAGAGAGTCAGAGAGAGAGAGCCAGAGAGAGAGAGAGCCAGAGAGAGCGAGAGAGCCAGAGAAAGAGAGAAAGAGAGAAAGAGAGAAAGAGAGAGAGCGAGAGCCAGAGAGCCAGAGAGAGAGAGAGCTAGAGAGAGAGAGAGCCAGAGCCAGAGAGAGACAGAGAGAAAGAGAGAGCCAGAAAGAGAGAGAGAGCCAGAGCCAGAGAGAGAGAGAGCCAGAGAGAGAGAGAGAGCCAGAGAGAGAGAGAGAGCCAGAGAGAGAGAGAGCCAGAGAGAGAGAGAGAAGAGCCAGAGAGAGAGAGAGAGCAAGAGAGCCAGAGAGAGAGAGTGAGAGAGAGAGCCAGAGAGAGAGCAAGAGAGCCAGAGAGAGAGAGAGCAAGAGAGCCAGAGAGAGAGAGAGCAAGAGAGCCAGAGAGAGAGAGCGAGAGAGAGACAGAGAGAGAGAGAGCCAGAGAGAGAGAGAGAGAGAGCAAGAGAGCCAGAGAGAGAGCGAGAGAAAGAGAGAAAGAAAGAGAAAAAGAAAGAAAGAGAGAGAGAGAGAGAGAGAGAGAGAGAGAGAGAGAGAGAGAGAGAGAGAGAGAGAGAGAGAGAGAGAGAGAGAGAGAGAGAGAGAGAGAGAGAGAAAGAGAAAGAAAGAGAGAGAGAGAGAGAGAGAGAGAGAGAGAGAGAGAGAGAGAGAGAGAGAGAGAGAGAGAGAGAGAGAGAGAGAGAGAGAGAGAGAGAAAGAAAGAGAGAGAAAGAGACAGACAGACAGAGACAGAAAGACACACACACAACAAAAGAGGAGACAGAACAAAATTAAGGCAAGGAGAGAGAAGACAGAACAGAAACAACAGAGAGAGGAGAGAAATGAGAAATCATTGAAGAGAAGGGGAAGAGAAACACAAGATAAGAAAAAGATACAAGAAAAATATACAAGATAAAAATGACATAAATGAATACCACAAATATAAAAAGTAAAGGAAGAGAGGAGGAAAGAAGAGATTAAAAGACAAGAAAAACAGGAGAGAAACGTAAAAGAAATAAAAAAGGGACATTTGTGAGGAGAGAAAATAAAGAGACCAGAGAAGACCATATATCAAGAGTGTGAGGATAAAGACATATATTTTCTTAGTAGACATCCTCTGGCTCTTGTTGCCCCTCTTGTATACGAATTGTACTTGCAAGTTTTCCCTGAAAAGATATTAACAAAATTAATATTTAATTATTTATTTATATAAATTACACACACAAACTTTATATATATATATATATATATATATATATATATATATATATATATATATATATATATATATATATATATATATATATATATATATATATATATATATATATATATATATATATATATATATATATATATATTATATAATTTCGTAAACCTCACCCTGTAAACATTCATGTTTCTACATGTTAAACAAGCTACGAGGATGAGGGAAGGGGATGTTCCCTCCATGCTGGATATTATATTTACCAGGAAAGAGAAAGATATATTTATCATTCGGTACCTCCCTCCTTTGGTACCTCCCTTTTCCTCCTTTCAGTACCTCCCTCCTTTTACCCAAGTGACATTGGTCACTTGGGTAAAAGTGACCATGTCTTTTTGGGAATAAAGTATGCAATGCATTATAATCTGGAAGAAAATGAGCTTGAAGCAGTTGAAAAACCTGACTTGTGGAGAGGTCATTATGGGGAACTCAGATATTTCCTTAAGGAATTGGACAAACACTTGCTGTTAGGACATGAAGTAAATGAGATGTATGTCAAGTTTTGTGAAATATATGATAATGGCACAACAAAATTTATACTAAAGCAGAGATGCAGAACTAGGAAAAAGGGAAAAATTGCCCAAACATACAAGCAATACAAAGATGCGAGAAACAACAATAGCAGTAAGGAGAGGGGCAGAAAGACTATGACTTTCGGTCATATTCAACAACACAAATATACATACACACACACACATTATTGGAAAAAATTGGAATTGGAATATTGGAAAAAATAATTAAAACTAAATGGGTAGAACACCTGGAGAGAAATGATATAATTTCAGACAGACAGTATGGTTTTCGATTTGGAAGATCCTGTGTATCGAATTTACTCAGTTTCTATGATCGAGCAACAGATATATTACAGGAAAGAGATGGTTGGGTTGACTGCATCTATCTGGACCTAAAAAAGGCATTCGACAGAGTTCCACATAGAGAGGTTGTTCTGGAAACTGGAAAATATTGGAGGGGTGACAGGTAAGCTTCTAACATGGATGCAAAATTTTCTGACTGATAGAAAAATGAGGGCAGTAATCAGAGGCAATGTATCGGACTGGAGAAATGTCACAAGTGGAGTACCACAGGGTTCAGTTCTTGCACCAGTGATGTTTATTGTCTACATAAATGATCTACCAGTTGGTATACAGAATTACATGAACATGTTTGCTGATGATGCTAAGATAATAGGAAGGATAAGAAATTTAGATGATTGTCATGCCCTTCAAGAAAACCTGGACAAAATAAGTATATGGAGCACCACTTGGCAAATGGAATTTAATGTTAATAAATGCCATGTTATGGAATGTGGAACAGGAGAACATAGACCCCACACAACCTATACATTATGTGAGAAATCTTTAAAGAATTCTGATAAAGAAAGAGATCTAGGGGTGGTTCTAGATAGAAAACTATCACCTGAGGACCACATAAAGAATATTGTGTGAGGAGCCTATGCTACGCTTTCTAACTTTAGAATTGCGTTTAAATACATGGATGGTGATATACTAAAGAAATTGTTCATGACTTTTGTTACGCCAAAGCTAGAATATGCAGCTGTTGTGTGGTGCCCAACAACAGAAGTTGGCCCATATCTTAAGAAGCACATCAACAAACTGGAAAAGGTGCAAAGACATGCTACTAAGTGGCTCCCAGAACCTAAGGGCAAGAGCTACGAGGAGAGGTTAGAGGCATTAAATATGCCAAAACTAAAAGACAGAAGAAAGAGGTGATATGATCACTACATACAAAATAGTAACAGGAATTGATAAAATCGACAGGGAAGATTTCCTGAGACCTGGAACTTCAAGAACAGGAGGTCATAGATTGAAACTAGCTTAACACAGATGCTAAAGAAATAAAAGAAAATTCACTTTCGCAAATAGAGTGGTAGACGGTTGGAACAAGTTAGGTGAGAAGGTGGTGGAGGCCAAGACTGTCAGTAGTTTCAAAGCGTTATATGACAAAGAGTGCTGGGAAGACTGTCTCATCCTGTAACTACACTTAGGTAATTACACACACACAATATATATATATATATATATATATATATATATATATATATATATATATATATATATATATATATATATATATATATATATATATATATATATATATATATATATATATATATATATATATATATGCCTATACTTACATAAACCACAAGTGAAGATAACAATCTTTGGACAACACCCACCAGTGGGACTCGAACCCAGAAAGCACAACTACCTTCCAGTAGCTGGCATAACTAGTATGCTTTAACCCACTACGCCATCAGACCTTACAAAAGAAGTAGATAGTTCGAGATATATATATATCTCAAACATCTCCACCTCCCGAAGGCACCAGATGAGTGAGGGGTCAGTCTGCATTTTTCGTCAAGCCACTGTCAATGTGAGAGAACTCGTGTCCAGCTTATAAGCCTATACTTGCATAAACCACAAGTGAAGATAACAATCTTTGGACAACACCCACCAGTGGGACTCGAACCCAGAAAGCACAACTACCTTCCAGTAGCTAGCATAACTAGTATGCTTTAACCCACTACGCCATCAGACCTTACAAAAGAAGTAGATAGTTCGAGATATATATATATCTCAAACATCTCCACCTCCCGAAGGCACCAGATGAGTGAGGGGTCAGTCTGCATTTTTCGTCAAGCCACTGTCAATGTGAGAGAACTCGTGTCCAGCTTATAAGCCTATACTTGCATAAACCACAAGTGAAGATAACAATCTTTGGACAACACCCACCAGTGGGACTCGAACCCAGAAAGCACAACTACCTTCCAGTAGCTGGCATAACTAGTATGCTTTAACCCACTACGCCATCAGACCTTACAAAAGAAGTAGATAGTTCGAGATATATATATATATATCTCAAACATCTCCACCTCCCGAAGGCACCAGATGAGTGAGGGGTCAGTCTGCATTTTTCGTCAAGCCACTGTCAATGTGAGAGAACTCGTGTCCAGCTTATAAGCCTATACTTGCATAAACCACAAGTGAAGATAACAATCTTTGGACAACACCCACCAGTGGGACTCGAACCCAGAAAGCACAACTACCTTCCAGTAGCTGGCATAACTAGTATGCTTTAACCCACTACGCCATCAGACCTTACAAAAGAAGTAGATAGTTCGAGATATATATATATCTCAAACATCTCCACCTCCCGAAGGCACCAGATGAGTGAGGGGTCAGTCTGCATTTTTCGTCAAGCCACTGTCAATGTGAGAGAACTCGTGTCCAGCTTATAAGCCTATACTTGCATAAACCACAAGTGAAGATAACAATCTTTGGACAACACCCACCAGTGGGACTCGAACCCAGAAAGCACAACTACCTTCCAGTAGCTGGCATAACTAGTATGCTTTAACCCACTACGCCATCAGACCTTACAAAAGAAGTAGATAGTTCGAGATATATATATATCTCAAACATCTCCACCTCCCGAAGGCACCAGATGAGTGAGGGGTCAGTCTGCATTTTTCGTCAAGCCACTGTCAATGTGAGAGAACTCGTGTCCAGCTTATAAGCCTATACTTGCATAAACCACAAGTGAAGATAACAATCTTTGGACAACACCCACCAGTGGGACTCGAACCCAGAAAGCACAACTACCTTCCAGTAGCTGGCATAACTAGTATGCTTTAACCCACTACGCCATCAGACCTTACAAAAGAAGTAGATAGTTCGAGATATATATATATCTCAAACATCTCCACCTCCCGAAGGCACCAGATGAGTGAGGGGTCAGTCTGCATTTTTCGTCAAGCCACTGTCAATGTGAGAGAACTCGTGTCCAGCTTATAAGCCTATACTTGCATAAACCACAAGTGAAGATAACAATCTTTGGACAACACCCACCAGTGGGACTCGAACCCAGAAAGCACAACTACCTTCCAGTAGCTGGCATAACTAGTATGCTTTAGATTCAGATTCAGATTCAGATTCAGATGTTTATTCAGGTAAGGTATATACATACAAGTGATGTTACATTAATGGATTGATATATAGATAGAGCTAGTACATACAATGCCTAAAGCCACTATTACGCAATGCGTTTCGGGCAAGAAAAACATTAATATCTAGAACTTAATACTAATTGAGCATAAAGAATAAAAGATGTTGAGAACAAATACAAATAAAGATAAAAAAAAAAGGGGGAACATGACTGAAAAAGCAGCACAAATACAATAGGTTGACAAACAGTGTTGATTAAAAAAAAAAAAAGAAAAAAAAAAAAGAAAATAACAGACATGGGTTGACAATAGAGGAGTGAGGTAGATTACAGGGAATTTATTAGGTAGTGTTTAGTTTTTATCTTAAACTGGTTGAGAGAGGTACAGTCTTTAACATGGTTGGGAAGGTCATTCCACATTCTGGGCCCCTTGATTTGCAGAGCATTTCTAGTTTGATTAAGACGTACTCTAGGAATATCAAAACTGTATTTATTTCTGGTGTGGTGCTCATGGGTTCTGTTACAACCTTCTATGAAGCTTTTAAGATCAGGATTGGCATTATAGTTTAGCGTTTTATATTTATTTATTTATTTATTTATGCATATACAAGAATGTACATAAGGAATGTGAGGATACAATTATGGTAATTACAGTCTTGTAAAGCCACTAGCACGCGCAGCGTTTCGGGCAGGTCCTTAATCTAAGAAAATTTTAAGGAGGTAAATACTTGCAAAATTTATAGACAAAAAAATGATAACAGATTACATGGAATGAAAAAAAAAAAAGATGAGAGAAAATTATAGGTACAGTATATTAAAGCACATAGGTAGCTATGATTGATTGCAATGACAGCTTAAAATGGTAGTTGACAACAAATTGGTAGGCACAATACAGCAGAAACAATATAAGATTGATTGCAATGACAGCTTGAATGGTAGTTGACAAAAATTGGTAGTCACAATACAGCATATGGCTAGCACATAAAAGAAGACAGCAATGAACACAATGATAAGGTTGTTTGATATTACATAAAAATTAGGAGATTGGGTACCACTAGGTACAGAGCAAATTAAAGCTCAGTGTAGGAAACTAAATAGATGAAGTTAGGTACTTTTTGGTTTTGCTTTTAAATAAGGCAAAAGTTTTACAGTTTTTCAATTCACTAGGGAGTGAGTTCCATAGACTAGGTCCCTTAATTTGCATAGAGTGTTTACACAAATTAAGTTTGACCCTGGGGATATCAAAGAGATATTTATTTCTGGTGTGGTGATAATGGGTCCTATTACATCTGTCCAGGGAGAGTTTCAGAGCATGGTTTGCATTTAAGAACAGGGTTTTGTAAATGTAGTTGACACAAGAGAATGTGTGGAGGGAGTTAATATTTAGCAAGTTTAGAGATTTAAACAAGGGAGCTGAGTGTTGTCTGAAAGCAGAGTTAGTTATTATTCTGATAGCAGATTTTTGCTGTGTGATGATGGGCTTAAGGTGGTTTGCAGTGGTAGACCCCATGCACAGATACCATAATTAAGATAGGGGTAGATTAGTGCATAATATAGTGAGAGGAGAGCAGAGTTAGGAACATAATATCTGATTTTGGAGAGTATACCAACTGTCTTAGAGACTTTCTTAGTTATGTGTTGAATGTGGGTGCTGAAGTTGAGTCTCTTGTCTAGGAATAGGCCAAGAAACTTGCCATCATTTTTATTACTGATGTTAATGTTGTCTATCTGTAGCTGAATTGCATTTGATGATTTGTTTCCAAATAAGATGTAGTAAGTCTTTTCGATGTTTAATGTTAGTTTGTTCGTTGACATCCATAAGTGGACTTTTTTTAATTCATTATTCACAACATTATTTAGTGTATGTGGGTTGAGGTTTGAGTAGATAAGGGTAGTATCGTCAGCAAACAATATAGGTTTGAGAATATTAGAGACATTAGGCAGATCGTTTATATATATAAGAAATAGAAGAGGTCCTAAGATGCTGCCCTGTGGCACTCCAACGGTAATTGGTAGAGTGGAAGAAGTTGTATCATTGATGGTTACATATTGGTGTCTGTCACTAAGATAGGATCGGATGTAGTCAAGGGCAAGGCCTCGGATTCCATAATGCTGGAGTTTAAATAAGAGGTAGTTGTGATTAACAGTATCAAAGGCTTTTCTTAGGTCAATGAAGAGTCCAATCGGAAACTCATTTTTGTCAAGGGCTGAGTAGATAATGTCAAGGAGACTAATGATTGCATCATTGGTACTCTTTTGGGACCGGAAGCCAAACTGGCAGGGGCTGAGTATGTCGAATTTTACGAGGTAGGAATAGAGCTGTTTGTAAATAATTTTTTCAAATATTTTTGATAGAATGGGTAGATTTGATATTGGTCTATAATTGTTTATGTCCGCCGGATTGCCTCCTTTATGGACTGGCGTTACTCTTGCTTTTTTGAGGATATCAGGGAAGGTGTGACACTCTATAGATTTGTTGAACAGTAGTGCTATGGGTGGGGCAAGGGCATGGGAGGCTCTCTTGTACACAATGGACGGAATTTCACTGGTGTTCCCTGCCTTGGTTTTTAGAGAGTGTATGATGGACACAACATCTGCCGGGCTGATTGGTGAAAGGAGAAGAGAGTTTGGATAGCTGCCTGAGAGATATGTGTTAATATGTGTCTGAGTCTGTGGGATTTTACTGGCAAGATTAGCACCAACCGATGAAAAGAAACTATTAAATTCATTTGCCATTTCTAAATCAGTTGACGGTATATCCCCATCCTTGTAGAGTTTTATTTGGTTATGTGAGTGTTGTTTAGTTCCTAGGATACTAGAGATAGTTTTCCAAGTGTTTTTCATGTTACCTTTTGCTTCATTGAATCTATTCACATAATATGCAAGTTTTGCCTTTCTTATGATACTGGTAAGCATTGATGAGTACCTTTTAGCTACTTCCCTTGAAACTAGGCCAATCCTAACTTTCTTTTCATATTCATGTTTCTTGTTGATTGAGTTGAGAATGCCATTTGTGAGCCATGGATTGTTTAATCTTTTGTCAGTTACTTGCTTTGTAAGAAGGGGACAATGAAGGTTGTAGAGGCTTAGAGTTTTGGAGAGGAAGAGGTTAGCTAATGAATTTATATCATGGGTATTAATGAATTCAGAATCCCAGTTAATATTGTGAAGTGCCTCTGTAAGATTGTCTAAAGCTGATTCACTGTGTAGCCTAAATGAAAATTTCTTGCTTTTTGGTGGTGTTATGTCCATGTTCACTATGAGAAAGGTAGGATAGTGGTCAGTTGTTCTGTCGTAGATTATACCAGATACAAGGGGAGCTGTTATGTTTGTCCATATGTGGTCCAAGGTAGTGGCTGATGTTTGAGTGACTCGGGTAGGTTTGGTGATAGTGGGGATTAGCATACAGGAGTTCATGCTGTTAAGGAAATAGTCAACTTGAGAGCAGTTTTGTTGACCCAGGTCAATATTAAAGTCTCCTCCCAGAATGATGTGGTTTTTGTTGAGATTGTTGTTTATAATAAGATTCCTTAGGTTGTCTGAGAAAGAAGCTATGTTAGTATTAGGAAATCTATAGATGGCTCCAATAGTCAAAGAGGATTTAAGGGATTTAATTGTAAACTGAGCAAAAGTATATTCACAGTAGTCATCTCTGTCACTAATAACACTGTTGCAGATAAATGTATCTCGGTAATATATAGCTGTGCCACCACCTTTTTTATTAGGCCTACAGTTATGAATGGCTTTATAACCAGCTAAGTTGTAGAGTTGGGTATAGTCTTTATTTAGCCAAGTTTCTGTTAAAATAATGAACGATAGGTTAGTACCTAGTGCTGTGAGTAGTGCATTTAAATCGTCAAAATGTTTACCAAGTGATCTAACATTTTGGTTATAAACTGATAGACAGGTGCTATTTTGGAGTTTGTTTTTAGCCTGGTGTGCTGTGAAATACTTACAATAATGATGATCAATGTGCTGGTTGGTATAGATATGAGACAGAAGATTTTGATCAGGATCAATATCAGTGTGCATAGAGATGCAGAGGGATCACGATACAAGATACACGATAAAGCAAAACACAAGAATAAAAGCAGATACAATAAAATAGTAACAATTTAGAAGTAAAATAAAGATCCAATAGATAGCCAGGGAGGACACAGAAGTTACATAAAATAAAACACAAAAAATCAGTAGAGACTGACAATATAAATGTAAAATAAAAAATAATAAGAAAAATAATAATAATCATAAAAAAATGATCTTGAAGATAATTAGCTTAGTAATGGTTAATTAACAGGGTAATAAAAAGCCCTAGGTTTAGTGACAAGGGGATTAACTAAGAACAAATAATTAAGAGTATAAAACAGGCAAAGATGACAAACAAAAAATAAAGTAAAAATTAAAATAAAAATAAAAATAAACACCTTTGGAAAGGAAAGGCAGAGCTTAAGTACACTTTGGTTGTATGTGAGACTACAAATTATGTTCTGGTTATTCAGCTGATATCCCACAGTCATCCAGGAAAGAAGTGAGGTGTGCCTCAGTGGTTATGACATAAGTTTTTCCAGAGTCAGTCTTCCTAGCTATTATTTTACCATCGCGCACAAAACAATGTTTAATAGCAGTGGATCTATTGCGAATTCCACGTAGTTTAAATAAGAGATTTTGTCTGAATCTGGTAAGACATTACCAGATTACCAGACATTACTCTCATGTGTATTATATATGTATAATACACATGAGAGAATGTGCAGTGACTTAATATCTAACAAATTAAGACCCACTTTAACCCACTACGCCATCAGACCTTACAAAAGAAGTAGATAGTTCGAGATATATATATATCTCAAACATCTCCACCTCCCGAAGGCACCAGATGAGTGAGGGGTCAGTCTGCATTTTTCGTCAAGCCACTGTCAATGTGAGAGAACTCGTGTCCAGCTTATAAGCCTATACTTGCATAAACCACTTATAAGCTGGACACGAGTTCTCTCACATTGACAGTGGCTTGACGAAAAATGCAGACTGACCCCTCACTCATCTGGTGCCTTCGGGAGGTGGAGATGTTTGAGATATATATATATCTCGAACTATCTACTTCTTTTGTAAGGTCTGATGGCGTAGTGGGTTAAAGCATACTAGTTATGCCAGCTACTGGAAGGTAGTTGTGCTTTCTGGGTTCGAGTCCCACTGGTGGGTGTTGTCCAAAGATTGTTATCTTCACTTGTGGTTTATGCAAGTATAGGCTTATAAGCTGGACACGAGTTCTCTCACATTGACAGTGGCTTGACGAAAAATGCAGACTGACCCCTCACTCATCTGGTGCCTTCGGGAGGTGGAGATGTTTGAGATATATATATATCTCGAACTATCTACTTCTTTTGTAAGGTCTGATGGCGTAGTGGGTTAAAGCATACTAGTTATGCCAGCTACTGGAAGGTAGTTGTGCTTTCTGGGTTCGAGTCCCACTGGTGGGTGTTGTCCAAAGATTGTTATCTTCAATTGTGGTTTATGCAAGTATAGGCTTATAAGCTGGACACGCGTTCTCTCACATTGACAGTGGCTTGACGAAAAATGCAGACTGACCCCTCACTCATCTGGTGCCTTCGGGAGGTGGAGATGTTTGAGATATATATATATCTCGAACTATCTACTTCTTTTGTAAGGTCTGATGGCGTAGTGGGTTAAAGCATACTAGTTATGCCAGCTACTGGAAGGTAGTTGTGCTTTCTGGGTTTAAGTCCTACTGGTGGGTGTTGTCCAAAGATTGTTATCTTCACTTGTGGTTTATGCAAGTATAGGCTTATAAGCTGGACACGAGTTCTCTCACATTGACAGTGGCTTGACGAAAAATGCAGACTGACCCCTCACTCATCTGGTGCCTTCGGGAGGTGGAGATGTTTGAGATATATATATATCTCGAACTATCTACTTCTTTTGTAAGGTCTGATGGCGTAGTGGGTTAAAGCATACTAGTTATGCCAGCTACTGGAAGGTAGTTGTGCTTTCTGGGTTCGAGTCCCACTGGTGGGTGTTGTCCAAAGATTGTTATCTTCACTTGTGGTTTATGCAAGTATAGGCTTATAAGCTGGACACGAGTTCTCTCACATTGACAGTGGCTTGACGAAAAATGCAGACTGACCCCTCACTCATCTGGTGCCTTCGGGAGGTGGAGATGTTTGAGATATATATATATCTCGAACTATCTACTTCTTTTGTAAGGTCTGATGGCGTAGTGGGTTAAAGCATACTAGTTATGCCAGCTACTGGAAGGTAGTTGTGCTTTCTGGGTTCGAGTCCCACTGGTGGGTGTTGTCCAAAGATTGTTATCTTCACTTGTGGTTTATGCAAGTAAAGGCTTATAAGCTGGACACGAGTTCTCTCACATTGACAGTGGCTTGACGAAAAATGCAGACTGACCCCTCACTCATCTGGTGCCTTCGGGAGGTGGAGATGTTTGAGATATATATATATCTCGAACTATCTACTTCTTTTGTAAGGTCTGATGGCGTAGTGGGTTAAAGCATACTAGTTATGCCAGCTACTGGAAGGTAGTTGTGCTTTCTGGGTTCGAGTCCCACTGGTGGGTGTTGTCCAAAGATTGTTATCTTCACTTGTGGTTTATGCAAGTATAGGCTTATAAGCTGGACACGAGTTCTCTCACATTGACAGTGGCTTGACGAAAAATGCAGACTGACCCCTCACTCATCTGGTGCCTTCGGGAGGTGGAGATGTTTGAGATATATATATATCTCGAACTATCTACTTCTTTTGTAAGGTCTGATGGCGTAGTGGGTTAAAGCATACTAGTTATAAACTGCTATAAACAATTTTATAACTGCTGCTGATAATGTCAACTGGGAGTCCGAGTTAGGTAACATAGGGGACATCAACCTAGCAGTGCAATCTTTTCTACAAACAACTCTTAGCCTTTATAACACCCACTGTCCTAGGCTTACAAAACAAGTCACAAGCAAAAGGCTTAACAATCCTTGGCTTACAAAGGGAATACTGAAATCCATTAACAAAAAACACGACCTTGAGAAGAAGTATAGGTTAGGAATTGTCTCCAAAGAATTCTCAAAGAATTACTCATTATTGCTAACTAAGATAATTAGACGAGCCAAAACTAATTACTACGAAGATAAATTTACTCAAATAAAGAGCAACATTAAACAAACTTGGAGCACAATTTCACAAATATTGGGATCAAAGAAATCTTTAAATAACAAACCGACTCTCCTGTCTAATAACGATGGTCAGCTTTCAGCCTCTGATTCTGCTATTGAGTTCAATAGGTTCTTCTCTTCCATTGGTTCATCCCTTGCAAATGATATTCCATCTTCCAGTACTGACATTAAGGACTATCTTACAGGTAACTATCCACAGTCTCTGTACCTAAAGCCTATTAACTCCACTGACGTCAATGAGATAATCCTTTCCCTTAAAACCAAGTCTGGTGCCCTTGAGGAGATACCAACTTTAATTTACAAAAAAGCCTCCAGATCTTTAGCCCCTGCTATTGCTTTGCTCTTCAACAAGTCACTTGAACTCCAAACCTTTCCAGATATTCTAAAAAAAGCGAGAGTAACGCCTGTCCACAAATGTGGTGACCCCACAGATGTTAACAACTACAGACCTATATCAATCCTGCCAAACTTGTCAACAATTTTTGAAAAACTTATATACAAGCAGCTTTACTCATATCTATCCAAACTCAATATACTTAGCCCTTGCCAATATGGCTTCAGACCCAAAAAAAGCACTAACGATGCACTTATTAGTATGCTTAACTCGATTCATACAGCTCTTGATAAAAAGGAGCTCCCTGTTGGGTTATTTGTGGACCTGCGTAAAGCTTTTGATACTGTCAACCACCATAACCTTCTTCTTAAATTACATCATTATGGAGTCAGAGGACACTCCCTACAATACCTCGAGTCCTACCTTACTGACAGGCTCCAATATGTTTCTGTGAATAATACAATTTCTCCCACCCTACCCATCAACATTGGTGTTCCTCAGGGCAGCATACTTGGCCCTCTCCTCTTTCTCATCTACATTAATGACCTTCCAAATGCCTCCCAACACCTCAAACCAATTCTATTTGCTGACGACACAACCTTCATTTACTCCAGTCCTGACCCTCTTGCTCTAAATGCCACAGTAAATACTGAGCTAAATAAAGTCCATCTTTGGCTAACTGCCAACAAACTCACCCTTAACATTGACAAAACCTTCTATATTCTGTTTGGCAATAAATCCTCTAGTCTTATAAATCTCAAAATAAACAATACCCAAATTTGTAACAAATTAGATGGCAAATTCCTTGGCATTCTCATTGACCACAAGCTGAATTTCCAGGGACACATTCTAAATATATCAAAAAAAGTTTCAAAAACTGTGGGTATTCTTTCTAAGATCAGATATTATGTACCACGCCCTGCTCTGGTGACTCTCTATTACTCCCTTATCTATCCTTATCTCAACTATGGTATTTGTGCTTGGGGTTCTACTACCCAAAATCACTTACGTCCTCTAATTACCCAACACAAAGCCGCTATTAGAACAATATCCAACTCTGGCCCCAGACATCACTCGGTACCCCTACTCAAATCTCTTAATATGTTAGATATTAAGTCACTGCACATTCTCTCATGTGTATTATACATATATAAAACGCTAAACTATAATGCCAATCCTGATCTTAAAAGCTTCATAGAAGGTTGTAACAGAACCCATGAGCACCACACCAGAAATAAATACAGTTTTGATATTCCTAGAGTACGTCTTAATCAAACTAGAAATGCTCTGCAAATCAAGGGGCCCAGAATGTGGAATGACCTTCCCAACCATGTTAAAGACTGTACCTCTCTCAACCAGTTTAAGATAAAAACTAAACACTACCTAATAAATTCCCTGTAATCTACCTCACTCCTCTATTGTCAACCCATGTCTGTTATTTTCTTTTTTTTTCTTTTTTTTTAAATCAACACTGTTTGTCAACCTATTGTATTTGTGCTGCTTTTTCAGTCATGTTCCCCCTTTTTTTTTATCTTTATTTGTATTTGTTCTCAACATCTTTTATTCTTTATGCTCAATTAGTATTAAGTTCTAGATATTAATGTTTTTCTTGCCCGAAACGCATTGCGTAATAGTGGCTTTAGGCATTGTATGTACTAGCTCTATCTATATATCAATCCATTAATGTAACATCACTTGTATGTATATACCTTACCTGAATAAACATCTGAATCTGAATCTGAATCTGAGTTATGCCAGCTACTGGAAGGTAGTTGTGCTTTCTGGGTTCGAGTCCCACTGGTGGGTGTTGTCCAAAGATTGTTATCTTCACTTGTGGTTTATGCAAGTATAGGCTTATAAGCTGGACACGAGTTCTCTCACATTGACAGTGGCTTGACGAAAAATGCAGACTGACCCCTCACTCATCTGGTGCCTTCGGGAGGTGGAGATGTTTGAGATATCTCCCCTACTCAAATCTCTTAATATGTTTTTTTTTTTTTTTTTTTTTTTTTTTTGAGATATATACAAGAGTTGTTACATTCTTGTACAGCCACTAGTACGCGTAGCGTTTCGGGCAAGTCCCTGGAATACGATCCCCTGCCGCGAAGAATCGTTTTTTCATCCAAGTACACATTTTACTGTTGCGTTAAACAGAGGCTACAGTTAAGGAATTGCGCCCAGTAAATCCTCCCCGGCCAGGATACGAACCCATGACATAGCGCTCGCGGAACGCCAGGCGAGTGTCTTACCACTACACCACGGAGACTGCAGTTATGAATGTTAGATATTAAGTCACTGCACATTCTCTCATGTGTATTATACATATATAAAACGCTAAACTATAATGCCAATCCTGATCTTAAAAGCTTCATAGAAGGTTGTAACAGAACCCATGAGCACCACACCAGAAATAAATACAGTTTTGATATTCCTAGAGTACGTCTTAATCAAACTAGAAATGCTCTGCAAATCAAGGGGCCCAGAATGTGGAATGACCTTCCCAACCATGTTAAAGACTGTGCCTCTCTCAACCAGTTTAAGATAAAAACTAAACACTACCTAATAAATTCCCTGTAATCTACCTCACTCCTCTATTGTCAACCCATGTCTGTTATTTTCTTTTTTTTTCTTTTTTTTTAATCAACACTGTTTGTCAACCTATTGTATTTGTGCTGCTTTTTC
>NC_091161.1:47173983-47263983 GCF_040958095.1 Procambarus clarkii
TGGTTAGGTTCGGTCATATATCTACGTTAATTTTAACTCCAATAAAAAAAATTGACCTCATACATAATGAAATGGGTATCTTTATCATTTCATAAGAAAAAAATTAGAGAAAATATATTAATCCAGGAAAACTTGGCTTATTAGGCAAATCGGGCCTTGCATAGTAGGCTGAGAAGTGCGTTCTGGCTACTAGGTACGACAAATATATATATATATATATATATATATATATATATATATATATATATATATATATATATATATATATATATATATATATCGGACAATTAGTAAAAAAAAAAAAAAAAAAAAAAAAAATTAAATTATTTTACCTTGTACCTAGATCCACCAGGCCTGTTTGGTGCATGTTTCAGTACTTCAGAAATCTGGAAGGTCACATCCTCCTCCTCAACTTGTGGATGTGCGTTGATAGATGATTCTGTAAAATTAAGTTATTTATATAATAATAAATTCAGTATAACAATAATATTCTGTAAAATTAAAAGTAATTTATACATCAATCAGATAAAACTCTCCAGAGATGGTGATACACAACATATAAAGGACAAGCTTCAGAACAAAATATGCATTTAGGAATAAGGTTTTGTACATGTAGGTAGCACATGAGAAAATAAGTGGAAGGTGATCAAGTTTATATTAACATGTTAATGGCTTTGTTAAGGCTTTGCAAGAATGAAAAAATATTAATAATATAATATCACCTACCAATTAATTGTACATCATTTATAAGTCAATTATTTGCATTATTATTATTCAATACTAATGATATAAAAATGCATTTTGTAATCTACTATTTATGCAAGTATTAAGCACAGGATCATGAAATAAACTGCAAAATACTGTAATGGATAAACCAATTAAGTTTACATTTTCCTATAGCTAAGTCAGTCAGTTCTATTAGCAGCAGAGAACAATTATGCCCAACCTCTATTAAATGAAACAATCTTAAGAGCAAGTGATAGAAATATAATCATTTATGCTTGGGAAAATATTATGGAATGGTTCCAAATATGAAAAATATTAAGTTTTTTGGTTAAAAATTTTTAACTTAAAATTTAAATTTTTAAGTGAATTTTAAACTTTAAAAAAATTATTTAATTTTTTGGTTACTTACTTAAAATAACATTATATAGTTCTTGTTTTTGTAGAAATGCCAATTTCTTCTTTTGCCCTTCCAGACTGTATAGTGACCACAGGCCGTTTGTTCATATCTTCATTATTCTTCGAACCGTGGTTGCACAATCAGACCCACGTACACGTACACAAAGGTAGTTAAATGAGATTATAATTTGAATTCAGGCTATAGAGCAGTTATCCCACAGTCACTGAGGAAAGAATTAAGGTGAGCTTCAGTAGTTATTGAATAGGTTTTTCCAGTGTCAGTCCTCCTAGCTATAATTTTACCATCTCGCACAAAACAGTGTTTAATTATAGGGGAATTTTTGCAGAAACCACGCAGTTTAAAAAAGAGATTTTGCCTGAACCTGGTCTGACATTCATTCACATAAACAGTGGATTTACTAGCGACTGCAGATGAGATAAGATCAGACTTGCGGGAGCAGCTATCTAGTTTTAAACGAATTCTCCTGTTATTAGTACCAGATGATTTGGTACCCACTCTATAAGCTGCTTTGATGTCATTTTTTTGGATTGAATACCTTAACTTATCCTGCAATACCTTGATCACGATGGCGCACAGTCTTCTCCATCAGTTTCTTGGGGAAAATCACGTGAAGAGATAATTACAGACTCAAGTAGTTTATGTTGGTCGGTCTCGTCTTGGCTAACAGTGTGTTGCTGTTGTAGGGTGTTCAGATGGTTCTCAAACTGTTGCAATATTTCTTCCTGTTTTTTAGTGGTTTCATCTGGATTAAAGTTAGTAACTGTGTTCTTGAGAAGGTTTAATTCTTGTTCGAGGTTGACGACTTTGGTAGATAGATCTTGATTGTTCTTGAGTAAGTCTCCAGCTTCATTCTGCTGGAGAAATATATACTCTCCATAAGGGTCTCTAGATTTAATTACTTTTAAGCAAGTCAGTGCATGTTATGAGAAGTACCACCACCTCTTTGTATAGGACGACAGTTGTGAATGGCTGAGTAGTTTGGTATGTTGTAGAGTTGAGAAGTGTCCTCTTTTAATCACGTTTCAGTTGTTTATTCGGACTTTATACTTTCCAGTTGTTTATACGGACTCCCCACTCAAAGTACAAGCCATCGCCCATTGTTAGAACAACTGCACTTCCAGCTGCACCCGTGGTGCGGTGTAGGGAACCATCAGTGTACATGATTTGAGAGAGAGAATGCTCTGTGGACAGAGCATCAATATAAATATTATCAATAGCGTTGAGCATCAATAACGCGTTGAGCTTTGCCTCAAGACGAAGCTTGGGCTGATCTCTAATTTGCTTCTTGGGTGGAAAGGGAGAGATTAAAACTGGAAAGGGTGTAACCTCCCACGGTGCAGGAAAGTGCCGTTGTTGTTTCTCTTGGTACAAATCATGAACCCCATACATTCTGAGTTGAGTTCCAGTTTTTGTTATCCATTTGGAACAATGCTGATCTTCAATAAAGAAATTCTGGAGGGCTTCTGTGCAAGGATTAGAATGAGTTAGCCTAAGCATTTTTATACCAATTTGACAGTTAATTTCAGTAACACGATCAACAACGCTCGGAATATTAAGTTCCTTTCTTATATTAAGTATCTTTGTGGATTTATTTGATTTGAGGATTTATTTTCAAACAAAATATAGAAAGTTTTGTCAATATTGAGGGTGAGTTTGTTGGCAGTTAGCCAGTCATGGACTTTATTTAGCTCAGTATTCACTCCCCGATAATTATATTAATCTTTCCCCGATAATTATATCAGTAAATCAATATTATGTTCACTGTGACATTTAGAGCAAGGGGGTACGTCAGGACTGGAGTAAATGAAGGTCGTGTCGTCAGCAAATAGAATTGGTTTGAGATGTTGGGAGGCATTTGGAAGGTCATTAATGTAGATGAGAAAGAGGAGAGGGCCAAGTATGCTGCCCTGGGGAGGAACCCTGCTATGCTACCCTGGGGAGAAAGTATTCTGCCCTGCCCTTGAGGAACCTCACAGTTCCTCAAGAAATTTTCGCGTTTTATCCCAGAAAGTTCCTGAACTTGAATTAGAAAATAGCAGTATGTTTACTGGTTGTTATTTTACTTAAGTTAGTGTTAAATGATAATGTAAAAATATCTACCGAGGTCTGATTAAGACGTTATATGACCATGTAATCTATTTGTGTCTCCACTACTCACTGGTTGAGTATGGGGTGCATAATAAATTAGCATCATTCGGCGGTGGCTTGTTTCTAAATGTTTCAAACTCACACTGTATCTCTGGCTACCCATTCCGACAACTCAAAATTTGCTACAATGTACCTCTTAACAAATGTTATGTACTCTCACAACCCAATGTACCTTCTTGTATATAAATAAATAGATTTAAACTGTAAGGGGTGTGGTTTGCACCTTGTCTTCTCTGATAAGAGTCCAACCACTTGGACTTGGTTATAGCGACGGTCTCGCTTCATGCAGGTCGGCGTTCAGTCCCCGACCGTCCAAGTTGTTGGGCACCATCCCTTCCCTCCCTCCTGTGCCATCTCAAATCTTTAACCTGACCTCTTCCAAGTGCTATATATAGTCGTAATGGTTTGGCGTTTTTCCCCTGATAGTTCTCTACCCGTCCCTTCTCTGATAAGAGTGCGCTTTGTTAACAAACACAGTAGTACAAACAGTGCGCTAAGCACTGTTAATGGAAGCGATAATTATATCAGTAAATGTCAGTAATCAAAGAGCAGTCGGCCTTAATAATGAACCTGCAAGGCTCATTATTATCTTTGCAGAATGAAGCTGGAGCCTTACCCAAAAACAATCAAGATCTATCTACCAAAGTCGTCCACCTTGAACAAGAATTAAACCTTCTCAAGAACACAGTTACTAACTTTAATCCAGATGAAACCACTAGAAAACAGGAAGAAATATTGCAACAGTTTGAGAACCATCTGAACAACCTACAACAGCAACACACTGTTACCCAAGACGAAACAGACCAACATAAACTACTTGAGTCTGTAATTATCTCTTCACGTGATTTTCCCCAAGAAACTGATGGAGAAGACTGTGCGCCATCGTGATCAAGGTATTGCAGGATAAGTTAAGGTATTCAATCCAAAAAAATGACATCAAAGCAGCTTATAGAGTGGGTACCAAATCATCTGGTACTAATAACAGAATTCGTTTAAAACTAGATAGCTGCTCCCGCAAGTCTGATCTTATCTCATCTGCAGTCGCTAGTAAATCCACTGTTTATGTGAATGAATGTCTGACCAGGTTCAGGCAAAATCTCTTTTTTAAACTGCGTGGTTTCTGCAAAAAATCCCCTACAATTAAACACTGTTTTGTGCGAGATGGCAAAATTATAGCTAGGAGGACTGACACTGGAAATCATTGTAGTAGTACCCAGTTGCTGCGTCTACAATTTCCTCCATAGAGACGGCTGTCTCATGACAATCTGCAAGAGTGGGGTCAGCTTTCTGTAACTCACTCAAGGAGGCATCTAGGCCTTGGTCAGATGCTATTGGCCGAGGCTCAACAGTGTTCTCCTCCACCTCCCCACTACTCTCGGTAGATGGCGGTGGCAGGCTCTCCACAATGTCCTCGGCCACGTCATCGAGTCGGGCCATGAATGTGTCCGCGAGGTCCACTTGGTTTTCACCACTCGGAAAGTTCCTCGTGTCCTCGGGATTTACCACCTTGGCAAGCACAGGGCTGCCCTTAAGTCCCATAGACCTGGTCACTGCGCACGCAGGGTACACAACATTATCCTCTGAGCGGGTGGATCCAGGCAAACCTTAGGGGTAGGCAACATAATAGGCAGTCTGGAGTCCCCTACCTTATCCCCTGCTAAATCATTACCAACTATTACATCAACATTAGGGAAAGGTAGGTATGAAGTGACTCCGACTGTACAAACACCCTTGTGGAAATCAGATTCCAGTGTAACCTTATGGAGGGGTACTGCTCGAGTATCACTAGTGACACCCTCGACCAGTACCACCTCTCCAGTGTCGAGAGTGTTGGCACCTTGCAACGCACTCTCTAAAATTAAAATCTGGATGGCACCGGGGTCTCGGAAGATCACCACGTCCTTCCAGGAAGAACCCTCAGACAAAAGTAGTCTCCCTTTCGATAAGAATGGGGTAAGCAAGTCCAACCACTGTGGGTTGGAAGTCTTACTCCCTAACCCTTCCGAAGGCCTCAAGCCCTGTGTCACAACTAGAGCATTGGGTCTTTTTTCCGGGTACAGTTGCCAACAACGGCTAATAACGTGGTTTGGACGTTTACAGTGACCACAGAAACGTCGGGGAGAAGAGACATTACTAACAGAATTACCCTTCCGTTCACCTTTAGGTGTCGTGGGGCTAGACACTTTAGCAGGGTTAGTTATGTCTGAAACAGAAGGTGCAGTAGGTAAAGGGTTAGAATGAGCTGGTCTGGACTGGCTGTGGGTATAAGTTTTGCTACTCTGTGGGGTATAATTATTTTTATTGGGCCGTTTGTCCGCCAATTGGTAGTTTTCTGCCATCTTGGCCAAATCCCCTATCTTAGAATTTACCTCTATCCTACTTCTAATGTAATGTGAAACATTCTCTGGCATAATATCTATAAAATGCTCCATTAAAACTATGTTCCTGAGAGCCTCGTATGTTTCGGCTTTCGCCGAGCGAATCCATTTATCAAAGAATCTAATTTGATCATTAACAAATTCAGTGAGCGGTTGGTTGTGAGTTGGCCTAAGGTTGCAATAAGTTTGGCAGTGAGCTTCAGGCGTAATTTCATATGCCCACAAAATACGTTCCCTGACTTTATCATATTCAAAACACTCGTCGTCAGGCATATGTTTATAAAAATATCTTGTGCTTTACCCCTAAGTCTTCCCTGTAGGATTTTCACCCACTCTTCCTTTGGCCAGTTCATGGACATGGCCAATCTCTGAAAATGGTTGAAAAACCTTTCAGGGTCCGACTCGGAAAATTCAGGCAAATTATGCTTTTTCTCATAATGCCTGGGGTTTGAATCCCCGGCAGGTGGAGGTCCAGTGGCATTCGCTCTAATTCTAGCCTCCTCAGTTTTGAGTCTTTGCTCCTCTAATTTTATTTTTGCTAACTCTAGAGCTAACTCTCTATCCCTATGAGCTGCACTTTCTGCTTGGCTAGGCTGGCATAAAGGTGTATCACTTTCCAATAGTTCTTGATCAAAACAATGTTGTAATATTTCATTCACCAAAGTCCACTTTTTATCCGTGTCATTTAATTCTAGGCCAAATTCCTTGCCTAACAATACTAAATTAGACTTGGTAAGTTTCTTTATCTCTACCACTGAAGGCTTCTTTGCCAGTTCCTGCATTTCAGATGCCATCACTAATTAATTTAGCTCCTAGCCAAAGAAAAAATTAAAAAATCAAAATTGGAAAAAACAGAAATTTGCACGGCCCCTAACACAAGGCCACACTTACCTCAATCGTGAAGAGATCCAGCTAGGTGTCCAGTCAGTAAAAATGAATCCTTTGCTATATGAGTCTGGACCCTAGGCTAACACAACCGTTCTGCGGAAAACAAAAATTTTTAGTTTTGGCACTCAAAAATTAAATTTTTTCAATTTACTGTTTCTCCCGGTCAGGCCAACCAATTGTTATAAAAATGGTGGGCTTTCTATGGGAAAACTGGTACTATTAAGGGGTAAGGGTAGTTAGAAGACAGAGTTATCAAATATGGGAGAGCTAAAAGGCCAGGCCCCCAAAATAAACTATCCACAGTAATAATAACTTGCTACTAGACCATGTCAGTTTAAGGGTTGATCAATGCACTCCCACACAGGAAGAAGGGATACTCTGTTCTAATTTACTTATTTATTAACCCCTTAACAACCCCCCATATACACTCACACCAATAACAATAATAATAATAACTTTACCACCCTATCTTACGTTAAAAGCCTTGGTCCACTTAGACAGGATGCAAGGTTTTACACTGAACACAAGCTAGGGTAAAGTTCTACTAGATAAGCACTGAAGCTGGATTCAGCTTAGGGTAGTGAGACCACGTGGTACCCCTAATACAAAACACAACACTTAGGGGTACCCAAAACACTGGCAAATACTACCCCCAGGTCTCACCAGTCATTGCTACCAGAGTAGGCACACTTAAAACACCGTACTTAACTTAATGGTACAGGAACTTAAGGTAAGGGAAATAAGTAAGAGGAGAAGGGAGGAGAGTAGGGGTGCAGCCACAGAGTAGGTCTCGTCCCCACGAACGCCAGCCAGAAGAAGATCGAGTCTCAGTCTCCTTCCCGCCCAGCTGGCTCGCTGCCGGCAGACTGCTCAACTAATCGTACAGCGGCCCTATACCAAGTTTACTCAGGTTTACTTTACAAATGATTAGAAAGTTTTAGTAAACATAGTTGGTGCCTATGTTATTATTTAATAATCAACCCCAAGCTCAGTCTTTAAATGCTCTTTGAGAAACAAGAATAGTCTTATGTCTGGCAGGGAAGATACAAACAATTTCAGCTCGTGATGCGTTCAACTATACGATAGGAAAGTTTAATAACTCAATTTTGACCTCTGGTTTCCACTGAAGAACCCAGGGTCATAACAGCACTACAGACCATTACCCCACATTTCTCTTAACTAACATTTCTGATCTAGGAGGAATAAGACACCAACAGCATGGGGACCTATTTATTTAATTAATAGTAGAAACAAATAAATAATTTTTTGCAGACCATGTTAATGAAGCAGGTAACTTGCATAATTTACAACAGCATAAATACATGTATAACTTGACTACACTACAAGAACCTAATAACATTAATACATATGCTTATAGCCGGTAACTAAATAAAACATGGTCTTGTTACGACCCTGGGTTCTCCAGTGGAAACCAGAGGTCAAAATTGAGCTATTAAACTTCCTGGTAGCACAGTTGGGCATCTAGAATGTCAATTGTTTGTATCTTCCCTGCCAGACGTAAGACTATTATTGTTTCTCAAAGAGCATTTAAAGACTGAGCTGGGGGTTGATTATTAAATAATAACATAGGCACCAACTTTGCTTACTAATACTTTCTAATCATTCATAAAGTAACAATACGTTGCATAGGGGAAGATCTTTAATGTGCTTAGCTGCACGATCAATTAGGCTCCTCCCGGCACCACGACATGAGGGAGGCAGCTGGTGGCTAGCTCGGTCTTCTCTGGCTGGTGTGGTGCGGTATAGACCTACTCTGTGGCTGCTCCCCTACTCTCCTTCCTTCTCCTCTTACTTATTTCCCTTACCTGAAGTTCCTGTATCCTTAAGCTAAGTACAGGGCATTAGTGAGTGTGCCTACTCTGGTAGTAACGATTGGTGAGACCTGGGGATAGTATTTTGCCAGTGTTTGGGTACCCCTAAGTGTTGTGTTTTGTATTAGGGTCCCACGTGGTTTCACTACCCTAAGCTGCATCCAGCTTCAGTGCTTATCCAGTAGTACTTTACCCTAGCTTGTTATTAGTGTAAACCTTGTATCCTGCCTACGTGGACCAAGGCTTTTAACGTAAGATAGTGTGGTAAAGTTATTATTATTATTGTTATTGGTGTGAGTGTATATGGGGGGTTGTTAACGGGTTAATAAATAAGTACATGAATTACAGAGTATCTCTTCTTCCAAGGTGGGAGCGCAGTGATCAACCCTTAGACTAACATATATGGTCTTGTAGCAAGTTATTACTACTGTGGATAGTTTATTTTGGGGGCCGGGCCTTTTAGCTCTCCCATATTTGATACTCTTGTCTTCTAACTACCTTTACCCCTTAATAGTACCAGTACCCCATAGAAGCCCCACTCATATCAGTTGTAACAAGTGGTTGGCCAGTCCGGGAGGAACATTATAAGTGTAAAAAATTAGATTCTTGAGTGCCAAAATTAAAATTTTTTATTTCCGCAGAACGGTTGTGTGCTAGCCTAGGGTCCAGCTCATCTAGCAAAGGACATTCTTGCACTGACTGGACACCTAGCTGGATCCCTTCACGATTAAGGTTAGTGTGGCCTTGTGTTAGGGGCCGTGCAAATTTTTGTTTTTTTCCAATTTTTATTTTTTAATTTTTTCTTTGGCTGGGAGCTAAAATTATTAGTGATGTCTTCTGAAATGCAGAACCTGGCAAGGGAGCCTTCAGTGGTAGAGATAAAGAAACTTAAAAAGTCTAATTTAGTATTGTTAGGCCAGGAATTTGGCCTAGAATTAAATGTCGCAGATAAAAAGTGGACTTTGGTGAATGAAATATTACAACATTGTATTGATGAACAACTATTGGCAAGTGATACACCTTTATGCCAGCCTAGCCAAGCAGAAAGTGCAACTCATAGGGAAAGTGAATTAGCTTTAGAGTTAGCAAAAATAAAATTAGAGGAGCAAAAACTCAAAACCGAGGAGGCTAGAATTAGAGCGAATGCCACTGGACCTCCACCTGCCGGGGATTCAAACCCCAGGCATTATGAGAAAAAGCATAATTTGCCTGAATTTTCCGAGTCTGACCCTGAAAGGTTTTTCAACCATTTTCAGAGAGTGGCCACGTCCATGAACTGGCCAAAGGAAGAGTGGGTGAAAATCCTACAGGGAAGACTTAGGGGTAAAGCACAAGATATTTTTATAAACATGCCTGACGACGAGTGTTTCGAATATGATAAAGTCAGGGAATGTATTTTGCGGGCATATGAAATTACTCCTGAAGCTCACCGCCAAGTTTATCGTAACCTTAGGCCTACTCACAACCAACCGCTCACTGAATTTGTGAATGATCAAATTCGATTATTTGATAGATGGATTCGCTCGGCGAAAGCCGAAACATACGAGGCTCTCAGGAACTTAATTTTAATGGAGCATTTTATAAATATGATGCCAGAGAATGTTTCACAGTATATTAGAGGAAGCTAGGATAGAGTTAAATTCTAAAATAGGGGATTTGGCCAAGTTGGCAGAAAACTACCAATTGGCGGGCAAAAGGCCCAATAAAAATAATTATACCCCACAGAGTAGCAAACCTTATACCCACAGCCAGTCCAGAACAGCTCATTCTAACCCTTTACCTAATGCACCTTCTATTTCAGACATAACTAACCCTGTAAAAGTGTCTAGCCCAACGGCACCTAAAGGTGAACCGAAGGGTAATTCTGTTAGTAATGTCTCTTCTCCCCGACGTTTTTGTGGTCACTGTAATCGTCCAAACCACACTATTAGCCGTTGTTGGCAACTGCACCCTGAAAAAAGACCCAATGCTCTAGTTGTGACACAGGGCTTGAGGCTTTCAGAAGGGTTAGGGAGTAAGACCTCCAACCCACAGTGGTTGGACTTGCTTACCCCATTCTTATCGAAAGGGAGACTACTTTTGTCTGAGGGTTCTTCCTGGAAGGACGTGGTGATCTTCCGAGACACCGGTGCCATCCAGACTTTAATTTTAGAGAGTGCGTTGCAAGGTGCCAACACTCTCGACACTGGAGAGGTGGTACTGGTCGAGGGTGTCACTAGTGATACTCGGGCAGTACCCCTCCATAAGGTTACCCTGGAATCTGATTTCCACAAGGGTGTTTGTACAGTCGGAGTCACTTCATACCTACCTTTCCCTAATGTTGATGTAATAGTTGGTAATGATTTAGCAGGGGATAAGGTAGGGGACTCCAGACTGCCTATTATGTTGCCTACCCCTAAGGTTTGCCTGGATCCACCCGCCGCAGAGGATAATGTTGTGTACCCTGCGTGCGCGGTGACCAGGTCTATGGGACTTAAATGTAAGGGCAGCCCTGTGCTTGCCAAGGTGGTAAATCCCGAGGTCACGAGGAGCTTTCCGAGTGGTGAAAACCAAGTGGACCTCGCGGACACATTCATGGCCCGACTCGATGACGTGGCCGAGGACATTGTGGAGAGCCTGCCACCACCACCTACAGAGAGTAGTGGGGAGGTGGAGGAGAACACTGTTGAGCCTCGGCCAATGGCATCTGACCAAGGCCTAGATGCCTCCTTGAGTGAGTTACAGAAGGCTGACCCCACTCTTGCAGATTGTCATGAAACAGCCGTCTCTATGGAGGAAATTGTAGACGCAGCAACTGGGTACTACTACAATGATCGGATTTTGATGAGAAAATGGAGACCACAGAGTGCTCCCTTGTCAAATGAGTGGGAGGTAGTCCACCAGGTTATGTTGCCGACCTGCTATAGAGAAAGAGTTTTGGCAGCTGCTCATGATGATCCTATGGGGGGACATCAAGGTATTAATATTACGCATCACAAAATTTTAAAGTATTTTTTCTGGCCCAAGCTGAAAAGCGATGTGGCAAAATTTTGTAATGCGTGTATTGTTTGTCAACTGGTTGGAAAACCAAACCAGACTCCACCTAAAGCTCCTCTAAGGCCTATTGTCGTGCCAGAGGAACCATTTTCTCATGTGGTAACGGACTGTGTTGGACCATTACCTAGAACTAAGTCTGGTAATATTTACCTAATCACGATGATGTGTATCACTACTCGTTACCCAGAGGCTTTTGCTGTAAGGAACATCCGAGCAAAAACTGTTGTTGCTCGTATGTTGCAATTTTTTTCCACTTTTGGACTGCCTCGGGTCGTGCAAACTGACAATGGTACTAATTTTAAGTCTGATGTTTTCGAGCAATTTTGTAAGGAACATGGAATAACTCATAAGGTTTCCAGCCCATACCATCCACAGAGTCAGGGGGTAATTGAACGTTTCCATCTAACTCTGAAGCAGATGTTGTAGACATCGTGCGAGAGTTCCCACACCTTCTGGGATGAGAATTTACCGTATGTTTTGTTTGCGGCTAGAGAGGGATTACAAAGTTCACTGGGCTGTTCTCCTTTTGAGTTAGTCTTTGGCCATAAAGTTCGTGGACCCTTGCAAATGTTACAGGAGAATCTGTTAGGGAACGTAACGTTAACCGAAGGTTCGGCTTTCTTTGCGCAACACCACCAGAGACTCAAGGACTGCAAGGCGGCTGCATTAAAGTATCTTGGCAAGGCCCAAGAAAAGATGAAAGAATGTAACGATGCTAAATCTAAGTTACGGGTATTTCAGCCTGGCGACCCTGTCCTGGTATTAAAGCCTCGACTAGGGAACACTATGTCCCACAAGTACGAAGGCCCCTACATTGTGACAGAAAAGACTGGGGACCTCACGTACAAAGTGAGGCACTGTGACAAACGTAACCAGGTAATGCTCATACATGTAAATCGACTGAAGAAGTTCCAGGGCCCCAGGCCCATTGCACTAACCAATGTTTCCATTTCCAGTGAGAGAGGGGATGATTGCTCTGGGGACCCAACTAATCTCATTTTCAATAATTCTAGTTCTGTGAATGCTGTGGAGGAACTGTCCCATTTGCAGATGGCCCAACGTGAAGAGGTGCAGTCGTTGGTTGATGAATTCTCCAGTCTGTTCGGGGAGGTCCCGACCCAGACTGATGCCATTTGCCATGATGTCGAGTTGACGGACTACACTCCCATTCGCCTTCAACCCTATCGGATGAGTCCAGAAAAGAAGGCCATCGTACGGAAGGAGGTCGACTTCTTGCTCCAGCACGGCCTCATCCGGCCGAGCCAGGGCTCTTGGTGCTCGCCCTGCCTTTTGGTCCCCAAACCAGACGGCTCCTGGCGATTATGCACCGACTATCGGCAGCTCAACAAGGTGACCATTGTGGATGCCTATCCTCTGCCCCTCCTCGAGGACTGCATCGACGAGTTGGGAAATGCCAAGTACGTTTCGAAATTCGACCTCTCGAGGGGGTATTATCAAATCCCACTCACTGAACGTGCTAAACAGCTCACTGCGTTCGTGACACCCGAGGGTGTTTTTGAGTATCAAGTGTTACCGTTCGGCTTGCGTAATGCTCCTGCCACGTTCCAGAGACTCATGAACTCTCTACTCGCTAAGGTGCCAAATTGTCGGGCGTATTTAGATGATATCGTGCTGTTTGACAGTAATTGGGCTGACCACATAGCTAGGTTACGCCAGTTGTTTGCCATCTTGAAAAGGGCAAATCTTACCTTAAATGCTAAAAAGTGTCATTTTGGCCAATGCACAGTGACGTACCTCGGTTATGAAGTGGGCCAAGGAAAAGTGTTACCTCGGCAAGATAAAATCAATGCCATTCTGGAGTATCCAGTACTAAAGTCTAAAAAGGACGTTCAAAGATTTATCGGTATGTGTGCGTACTATCGACGTTTTTGTCAGAACTTTTCCAGTGTTGCCACTCCTCTCACAGACTTGTTGCGGAAAGCCGTTAAATTTAAGTGGTCATCAGACTGTGCAGAGGCATTTAAAAATTTGAAATTGATCTTAGCTTCCGCCCCAGTGCTTGCTAGTCCAAGGTTCGACCGACCGTTTAAAATTCATGTTGACGCGTCTGACTCGGGTGCTGGTGCAGTGTTGTTGCAAACTGGGGATGATCAGGTGGAACACCCAGTATATTATTACTCTATGAAATTCGACAAGGCGCAACGCAATTATTCAGTGGTAGAAAAAGAGGCGTTGGCGCTAGTGTTAACATGTAAAAAGTTCGAAGTTTACCTCACAGGTAATATAGTGGAAGTGTACACGGACCATAACCCACTAGTCTTCCTGACTCAGATGAAGGGTAAGAATAAACGCATCCTCAGGTGGGCATTGTACCTACAGGACTTCAATCTTTCCATTACCCACCTACCGGGCAGACTCAACGTGATAGCCGACGCTCTGTCCCGGTTGCCTGAATAACATTCATCTGAGCCACAGAAAGCCATTTACCAACTGTCATGCTTTAGTTAATTTTTTTTAGGTTCTCCTGTGACATTAAATATTCCGTGTCCAATTTATTTACTTTCCTGTTCTTTTATTTTTTTGTGTATGTTTTTTTTTTTCTTTCAGAGAACTCCTTTGTATTTTTTTTTTTTGCAGAGAAATTGCTTTTGATTGATTTTTTGTTTTTGTCATATGTTTTTCTTTTTGTTCTCTGTATACTCTTACAAAAAAATATGACTACTATTCTAGTAGTCACATTTTTTTTTCTCTGAAGGGGGGAGGAGTGTTACGACCCTGGGTTCTCCAGTGGAAACCAGAGGTCAAAATTGAGCTATTAAACTTCCTGGTAGCACAGTTGGGCATCTAGAATGTCAATTGTTTGTATCTTCCCTGCCAGACGTAAGACTATTATTGTTTCTCAAAGAGCATTTAAAGACTGAGCTGGGGGTTGATTATTAAATAATAACATAGGCACCAACTTTGCTTACTAATACTTTCTAATCATTCATAAAGTAACAATACGTTGCATAGGGGAAGATCTTTAATGTGCTTAGCTGCACGATCAATTAGGCTCCTCCCGGCACCACGACATGAGGGAGGCAGCTGGTGGCTAGCTCGGTCTTCTCTGGCTGGTGTGGTGCGGTATAGACCTACTCTGTGGCTGCTCCCCTACTCTCCTTCCTTCTCCTCTTACTTATTTCCCTTACCTGAAGTTCCTGTATCCTTAAGCTAAGTACAGGGCATTAGTGAGTGTGCCTACTCTGGTAGTAACGATTGGTGAGACCTGGGGATAGTATTTTGCCAATGTTTGGGTACCCCTAAGTGTTGTGTTTTGTATTAGGGTCCCACGTGGTTTCACTACCCTAAGCTGCATCCAGCTTCAGTGCTTATCCAGTAGTACTTTACCCTAGCTTGTTATTAGTGTAAACCTTGTATCCTGCCTACGTGGACCAAGGCTTTTAACGTAAGATAGTGTGGTAAAGTTATTATTATTATTGTTATTGGTGTGAGTGTATATGGGGGGTTGTTAACGGGTTAATAAATAAGTACATGAATTACAGAGTATCTCTTCTTCCAAGGTGGGAGCGCAGTGATCAACCCTTAGACTAACATATATGGTCTTGTAGCAAGTTATTACTACTGTGGATAGTTTATTTTGGGGGCCGGGCCTTTTAGCTCTCCCATATTTGATACTCTTGTCTTCTAACTACCTTTACCCCTTAATAGTACCAGTACCCCATAGAAGCCCCACTCATATCAGTTGTAACAGGTCTGCTGAACGCCGAATCCTTATTAACTATGTGTACAAGTAAGGCAAACGTTTAACATAATTTTCAAGCAGAATCAGGGCTTATAGAGTAGCATATAGTGGCCTAACACATGACAGAAATAATGCGCCAATCCCAGACATAATGTGAAATCGTAAATTACCAGTAGCTGTAGAATACACCTAGAGGGCAAATTTAACATTACTCTTACAAGTCAGAGTAAGTAGCTGTGGACAGCGTAATACTTAGGGGCCGGCGCTGCACCCCACTCCGCAAGGCCAGCAGGCCGGACCCCCCCCCCCCCCCCCGAAGGGCGAGTGCCCGCTGGCCGCGTAAGGAGCATCAACGTGTAGAAGCGTTGACTTCTTATCTGACGTTGGGGGCCGTGCCACCAGGAATGTCGTCGCCGCAAGTTCTGCGTCGCGGGGTATCATGGAGTTTTTCCTTGTCTGCGTCCACATCCGTGCCTATACACCCGTTACCTTTGCCGTTAAAAAAACAGTCAGGATTTCCAGAACTGAAAAAAGGTACAGAGTCGGGCGTACATGGCTGGTAAATGCTACTAGGTAAGCAGCATCCTGGAAGTGACCAATGGAGCCCCTTTTGGTGCATGTGTATACAAGTCGGGCGTCTTGATGTCCGCGTGTAGTGGGCGTATTACCTCGTGCATGCCTCGCGTGCTATGCCCCGCCACACCAGGACATCCTCGTGTCGTCGTCATTGCTGTATCCCGCCCTTGCAGAGACTAGCCCAGCGAGGTTGACCCCAGGGCGGGTGAGTAGGTCCTGCGTGTGCCAATCCGTGCAGTCCGTCGAGAGTGTTCATCGTGCGCGATCCTATGTTCTCCGTCCATGAGGTGTTCCCCGATGGTCTGTTGTCGTTCTTGTTTGTGTGCACCGCCACGCCAGGTCGTCCTCGTGGGCGTCGTCGTCGCTGTATCCCGCCCTCGCGGAGGCTAGCCTAGCGAGGCTGGCCCCAGTGCAGCCGAGTAGTTCCTTCATTCGTCCATCCGTGCAGTCCATCGAGAGTGTTCTTCGGGCGCAAACCAATGTTCCCCGTCCATTAGGTGTTCCCCGATGGTCTGTAATCGTTCTGGAAATATTACGGCAGTAAGGGTTGGCAGGGGTGAACATGTGGCATAAGTAGGACAGTGTGGTAAAGCAGGGGGGGAAATTAAACGCTCCGAAAACCAAACGAACAGGGCTCCTTACAACAAGCTGAAAACAACATTGTACAGACCATATACACTGACGGAACACTCAAAGTATGTTAAATATTAATGATGATAAATTAGATAACGTAAAGTAAATGAAGCACTGATGTTGCAGTTAATCACAAAATGTTAAATATCACAGTTGTGGGGCCGACCAACACCTGCAGGCCACTGTTGGCGGGTTAGTCTAAAACACGACGCATGGAAGTGAAAAAGTGTGTACTTCTATTATGATTAAGGCTTGAGTAATACCGGATAGAGCGTAGTTAATTCCACAGTTCCACATTGCCGTCTTTCTAGGAGAGGACTAAGGGCGTGCTATCATGCTCACCCTTAGCGGTACTAACTGAAGTCAAGAAGTGTGTGGGCTACCTTGAATCGACAGCACCGGGGACGTAGACTGCAACGCCCAGGCGGTCAAGCCGAATTGATCTAAACAGATATTGGGGAAAAGAACACTCTAGGGGTAATTTAAGTGATGACAGACGGGTAACACTCCCCAGTCTAGGCCACCGCGGGTAAGGCAGACTGCGACTAATGCCAGCTGTGGGTAAATGCCTATTATTACATATTATTGGTAAGCCCGATGTTAGGAATGGTACCTAAGCAGGATCCTAGGGAAAAAAAACAAATTCGTAGGATGAATGGGCAGCGTACCGCTGAATCAGATTGCGTCAGGTGGGAGCAGGCCGTTCCACGCCGCTCTCCTCGTCCCGAGGGGTTCTCATGAAATCATGATATTATAATACTTTAAATTAACTAAGTACTTCAGTAATGACAGGGAGAGAAATAATTCCTGTTACCTTTAGATATATATAGATATACAAATAAGAAATGTACATAGATAGCCTTAAATGATTAGCAGGATATAATTATGTATCTTGGACCGCAGCGACCGAGTATAAAAATTGTGCTCACCAAATGTGCTGTATAAGAATACTATAAAGACTATCCCCAACAGTCTGTGTATAGAAAAACAAATTAATAATTGATAGAATAAAGCGTCCCAGACTGTTACAAGTAAGCGGATTAATGAATATTAAAAGACATTAACGTAGCTAAGTACTTTTCATCTACGGGCTCACCATAGCCCGTGTTCCTTGGAACTCCTTGTTCCAGGCAGCGAATCTTTAACAACAACTAAGTACTTTATAATGACAGTAATAGAAATTCTCAATATCTATTGTATAGATATAAGTATAAAATTAACAAATATAAACTTAGAAAGCCCTCATAATTAGTTTTTAAATATGTTCCGGAATCCCAGTGACTGATTAATTAAAAGGAAGGCACAATTGTGAACAGGATTTAATTACGGTAGGGTAGGCCAAGGTGTGACGACGAAGTAATGACTAAAAGGAAGGCATCAATGTTTAAGATTTATCGTTAATCAGTAATAACAAATCCAATAAGAACACATCCCAAACTGAGAGAAATAAGCAGCGTAATTATTTAACTATTGTGATTAAAGGTTTAATTAAGTTAGGTAAGGGTAAGAATGATTGGGGTTGTGAGAATACGTAGCATCGCGTAGTATTTACACTACTGGAAAGCCTCGAAACCACAGCGTTTCAGGATGAGGGAAGTACCTTCAACAAACAAGAGAGGTTTCAGATTTATCAGAACAGAATACCTAATTACCTCAGTGATAACAGGGATAATAATATAATCCATGTAACATATAATAGAAGTACAAATAGCGAATGTCCATAATCCTTAAATAATTACTGTATATAAATATGTAGCGTGATTAAGTTAATGAATATGTGAAGAGTAAATTAGTAAGAATTATATGCCTTAAAGAAGTACAGGATTAAATTCGTAACGTGAGACCCAGCGACCGACAATAATAAAAAAAATATATATACCGCACTTGACTGGCCGATAATTCCTAAGTAAGGAAGAAGCATGCGACTACAGAATTACCTAAAGGGAAGCACTTAAAGAAAATACACAATAATCCGAACACGAAAACAGGAAGAAACTTCCCTACTTCGAAGAAACAGAGAAAATAACAGTTGATAAGTAACTGCGTGAATGAGATATTAAGTCAGTGAAGGGAAAAATAAGAATTAAAAGTGTGTAGTCCGCTTGACCTGTAAGTTTTTTAGCTTAAATTTTAAAGAGTAAGAATAGACTTGACCTTAACTGTAATCCTATTGGGACGTGACAGGATAAGCTCACGCGCCAATGCTTCCGAGGACTGAAGAAGGATTAACTTAATTTACCCACTAAATGAAACGCACGAGACAGAAAATTAAGTTTTAGTTAAATTAAGCAGCTTAAATATTTAACTATTGTGATTAAAGTTTTAGTTAATTTATTGAAGGACGAGTTGAAAGGGTGTGGGAGAATACGTAGCATCACATGTTATTTACCAACTTGTAAATTCACGAGGACCACAGCGTTTCAAGAAGAGGGAAGTATCGTCACCAACAAAGAGGTGGCCGAAGTAATACAGAACATAATGCCTAAGAACCTCCGAGGAACAGGAATAATAAAGAACCCATGTACAATTAATAGAAGAGCTATGGTAAAATTATGGTAAAATAATAGCTAGGAAGACTGACTCTGGAAAAACTTATGTCATAACCACACCTCACTTCTTTCCTGGATGACTGTGGGATATCAGCTGAATAACCAGAACATAATATGTAGTCTCACATACAACCAAAGTGTACTTAAGCTCTGCCTTTCCTTTCCAAAGGTGTTTATTTTTATTTTTATTTTATTTTTTTTGTTTGTCATCTTTGCCTGTTTTATACTCTTAATTATTTGTTCTTAGTTAATTCCCTTGTCACTAAACCTAGGGCTTTTTATTACCCTGTTACTTAAAGTAACTTGGTATTTGTTTCTTATAATCATTTATTGGAATTAATTAACAGTATAATTGTTTATATAAGCATCTACCTCAGTATCTTAGTAAAATCTTCGACATGAATATACTCTCACCCTGTTTATTTTTACACTTAGATTTATATTAGAGTAAATTTCAAGATTTAATTAGATTTACATGTCATTTTTTTTTTCTTCTTTTCTTTTTTTCTCTCGGAATTATCAATTTGAGCTCACTGTTTTCTTAGGTTCATACCAATTATAGGATTTTAATTAACCATTACTAAGCTAATTATCTTCAAGATAATTTTTTTATGATTATTATTTTTCTTATTATTTTTTATTTTACATTTATACTGGTAGTCTCTACTGATTTTTTGTTTTTTATTTTATGTAACGTCTATGTCCTCCCTGGCTATCTATTGGATCTTTATTTTACTTCTAAAGTGTTACTATTTTATTGTATTTGCTTTTATTCTTGTGTTTTGCTTTATCGTGTATCTTGTATCGTGATCCCTCTGCATCTCTATGCACACTGATATTGATCCTGATCAAAATCTTCTGTCTCATATCTACACCAATCAGCACATTGATCATCATTATTGCAAGTATTTCACAGCACACCAGGCTAAAAACAAACTTCAAAATAGCACCTGTCTATCAGTTTATAACCAAAATGTTAGATCACTTGGTAAACATTTTGACGATTTAAATGCATTACTCACAGCACTAGGTACTAACCTATCGTTCAATATTTTAACAGAAACTTGGCTAAATAAAGACTATACCCAACTCTACAACTTAGCTGGTTATAAAGCCATTCATAACTGTAGGCCTAATAAAAAAGGTGGTGGCACAGCTATATATTACCGAGATACATTTATCTGCAACAGTGTTATTAGTTACAGAGATGACTACTGTGAATATACTTTTGCTCAGTTTACAATTAAGTCCCTTAAATCCTCTTTGACTATTGGAGCCATCTATAGATTTCCCAATACTAACATAGCTTCTTTCTCAGACAACCTAAGGAATCTTATTATAAACAACAATCTCAACAAAAACCACTTCATTCTGGGAGGAGACTTTAATATTGACCTGGGTCAACAAAATTGCTCTCAAGTTGACTATTTCCTTAACAGCATGAACTCCTGTATGCTAATCCCCACAATCACCAAACCTACCCGAGTCACTCAAACATCAGCCACTACCTTGGACCACATATGGACAAACATAACAGCTCCCCTTGTATCTGGTATAATCTACGACAGAACAACTGACCACTATCCTACCTTTCTCATAGCGAACATGGACATAACACCACCAAAAAGCAAGAAACTTTCATTTAGGCTACACAGTGAATCAGCTTTAGACAATCTTACAGAGGCACTTCACAATATTAACTGGGATTCTGAATTCAATAATACCCATGATATAAATTCATTAGCTAACCTCTTCCTCTCCAAAACTCTAAGCCTCTACAACCTTCATTGTCCCCTTCTTACCAAGCAAGTAACTGACAAAAGATTAAACAATCCATGGCTCACAAGTGGCATTCTCAACTCAATCAACAAGAAACATGAATATGAAACGAAACTTAGGATTGGCCTAGTTTCAAAGGAAGTAGCTAAAAGGTACTCATCAATGCTTACCAGTATCATAAGAAAGGCAAAACTTGCATATTATGTGAATAGATTCAATGAAGCAAAAGGCAACATGAAAAGCACTTGGAAAACTATCTCTAGTATCCTAGGAACTAAACAACACTCACATAACCAAATAAAACTCTACAAGGATGGAGATATACCGTCAACTGATTTAGAAATGGCAAATGAATTTAATAGTTTCTTTTCATCGGTTGGTGCTAATCTTGCCAGTAAAATCCCACAGACTCAGACACATATTAACACATATCTCTCAGGCAGCTATCCAAACTCTCTTCTCCTTTCACCAATCAGCCCGGCAGATGTTGTGTCCATCATACACTCTCTAAAAACCAAGGCAGGGAACACCAGTGAAATTTCGTCCATTGTGTACAAGAGAGCCTCCCATGCCCTTGCCCTACCCATAGCACTACTGTTCAACAAATCTATAGAGTGTCACACCTTCCCTGATATCCTCAAAAAAGCAAGAGTAACGCCAGTCCATAAAGGAGGCAATCCGGCGGACATAAACAATTATAGACCAATATCAAATCTACCCATTCTATCAAAAATATTTGAAAAAATTATTTACAAACAGCTCTATTCCTACCTCGTAAAATTCGACATACTCAGCCCCTGCCAGTTTGGCTTCCGGTCCCAAAAGAGCACCAACGATGCAATCATTAGTCTCCTTGACGTTATCTACTCAGCCCTTGACAAAAATGAGTTTCCGATTGGACTCTTCATTGACCTAAGAAAAGCCTTTGATACTGTTAATCACAACTACCTCTTACTTAAACTCCAGCATTATGGAATCCGAGGCCTTGCCCTTGACTACACCCGATCCTATCTTAGTGACAGACACCAATATGTAACCATCAATGATACAACTTCTTCCACTCTACCAATTACCGTTGGAGTGCCACAGGGCAGCATCTTAGGACCTCTTCTATTTCTTATATATATAAACGATCTGCCTAATGTCTCTAATATTCTCAAACCTATATTGTTTGCTGACGATACTACCCTTATCTATTCAAACCTCAACCCACATACACTAAATAATGTTGTGAATAATGAATTAAAAAAAGTCCACTTATGGATGTCAACGAACAAACTAACATTAAACATCGAAAAGACTTACTACATCTTATTTGGAAGCAAATCATCAAATGCAATTCAGCTACAGATAGACAACATTAACATCAGTAATAAAAATGATGGCAAGTTTCTTGGCCTATTCCTAGACAAGAGACTCAACTTCAGCACCCACATTCAACACATAACTAAGAAAGTCTCTAAGACAGTTGGTATACTCTCCAAAATCAGATATTATGTTCCTAACTCTGCTCTCCTCTCACTATATTATGCACTAATCTACCCCTATCTTAATTATGGTATCTGTGCATGGGGGTCTACCACTGCAAACCACCTTAAGCCCATCATCACACAGCAAAAATCTGCTATCAGAATAATAACTAACTCTGCTTTCAGACAACACTCAGCTCCCTTATTTAAATCCCTAAACTTGCTAAATATTAACTCCCTCCACACATTCTCTTGTGTCAACTACATTTACAAAACCCTGTTCTTAAATGCAAACCATGCTCTGAAACTCTCCCTGGACAGATGTAATAGGACCCATTATCACCACACCAGAAATAAATATCTCTTTGATATCCCCAGGGTCAAACTTAATCTGTGTAAACACTCTATGCAAATTAAGGGACCTAGTCTATGGAACTCACTCCCTAGTGAATTGAAAAACTGTAAAACTTTTGCCTTATCTTGAGGTTATCTTGAGATGATTTCGGGGCTTTAGTGTCCCCGCGGCCCGGTCCTCGACCAGGCCTCCACCCCCAGGAAGCAGCCCGTGACAGCTGACTAACACCCAGGTACCTATTTACTGCTAGGTAACAGGGGCATTCAGGGTGAAAGAAACTTTGCTCATTTGTTTCTGCCTCGTGCGGGAATCGAACCCGCGCCACAGAATTACGAGTCCTGCGCGCTATCCACCAGGCTACGAGGCCCCCTACCAGGCTACGAGGCCCCCCTTATTTAAAAGCAAAACCAAAAAGTACCTAACTTCATCTTCTTAGTTTCCTACACTGAGCTTTTAATTTGCTCTGTACCTAGTGTTACCCAATCTCCTAATTTTTATGTAATATCAAACAACCTTATCATTGTGTTCATTGCTGTCTTCTTTTATGTGCTAGCCATATGCTGTATTGTGAATACCAATTTTTGTCAACTACCATTCAAGCTGTCATTGCAATCAATCGTATATATTGTTTCTACTGTATTGTGCCTACAAATTTTTGTCAACTACCATTCAAGCTGTCATTGCAATCAATCTTAGCTACCTATGTGCTTTAATATACTGTACCTACAATTTTCTCTCATCTTTTTTTCATTTCATGTAACTGTTATCATTTTTTTGTCTATAAATTTTGCAAGTATTTACCTCCTTAAAATTTTCTTAGATTAAGGACCTGCCCGAAACGCTGTGCGTGCTAGTGGCTTTACAAGACTGTAATTACCATATTTGTATCCTCACATTCCTTATGTACATTCTTGTATATGCATAAATAAATAAATAAATAAATAAATAAGCTAATAACAAAATGACCATAAGCCTTAGTAAATTAAGGACTATAAATATGTATCTTGAAGTAATAAGTGTGTAAAGTGTAATTTAGTAAGAATTAAATGGGGATAGTCTGTTTAACCTGAAAGATTTAGGCTTGAAAGCTGAAAGAGGAAGAATAATACTTAATCGTAGCTGTAATCCAACGGGAACGTGGCTTGAAAAGCTCACGCGCCCCTGCACCCAAGGTCAGGGGAAGGGAGTAACTTAAGTTACCCGTTGTCTAAATGAATACCGCACAAAACCCCATCCACTGTTAAACTTATATTGAAGAATAAAACCTTAATCTTAACATTAATTCAAAAGGAAGACTACAATATCCTGCCCCCGGAGGGATTTGATCGGCTTGAACGATCGTAAGCAGGTATTAACTATATTCAAATATAATCCAACATAATAATAAAAATAGAATACTCCGAAGTAATCAATATAATAACTATATGACCCATATAAAATACATATCAACGTATAAGTACCGGATAAAATGAATATAAAAAAAACAGTTCTTTAAGCATAACCGAGACCTGCTAGTGTCCGGAGAGACGCACACACAACAAATTAAAAATGTGGTAACCGAGTCCCATACAGCCCACAAAGAACCGCGTCCATTACAGTCTAAAATTAACTGAGTCGATTACATTGAATTCCATCATATGTTGTCCTCCGTATGCAGGCCGACAAATAATTTGATTTACCTATTGCGATTAAAGTTTTAATTAAGATGCGTTAAGCGTAAGATAAGTATAAGATTGGATTAAAGAATAACCACTTAATGTGTAAACCACAGCTTATAATCTTAATGCTGGAGATTAAAAGCTTAATCTCGTCCGAAGGAAGTTAAATCATGACTTAATGTTAAAGAATAAAACCTTAATCTTAACATTAATTCAAAAGGAAGACTGCAATATCCTGCCCCGGAGGGATTTGAGCAGCTTGAACGACCGGTAGCAAGAAATAACTATATTCAAATATAATCCAACATAATAATATAACAATAGAACACACCGAAGTAATCAATATATAAACTATATGACCCATATAAAATACATGCCAACATATAAGTAACCAATAAATCTAATATAAGAAAACTGTTCTTTAAATCATAACTGTGACCTGCTTGTGTCCTCGGAGACACAAACAACGAATTATAAGAGTGGTAGCTGAGTCCATTACAGTCCAAAATTAACTGAGTCCATTACATTGAATTCCAATGCATGTTGTCCTCCGTATGCAGGCCAACAAATAATATTGACCTATTGCGATTAAAGTTTTAATTAAGATACGTTAAGTGTAAGATATGTATAAGAATGGATTTAAGAATAACCTCTTAATGTGTAAAAACACAGCTTTTAATCTTAATGCTGAAGATTAAAACCTTAAACTCGACATTAACGCGAAAGGAAGACTGCAAAAAAGAAAACCTTGCCCTGTAAGAAGTTAAATCATGACTGACATGATTATGTCCTGGCAGCACGAACTCCATAAAATATAAGGAATATAAGAAATATAAGGTCCAATACAGCGGTTTCCATCGTATGTTGGTCTCCGAATGCGTGGTACTTTTATCAGCCTCGTGCATTTGCTGATTGCAGATCAGCTGTAACGGCAGCAGTCGGAGCATCGTCACCTGTTGAATAAGTTTTTCTCTGGGGATATCAAAGAAATATTATTTCTGGTGGGTGATAATGGGTCCTTGCATCTGTCCAGGGAGATTTTCGGAGCAGCAATTTATAAAATTGGTTACTGAGTCCATTGCAATGATCTCCATCGTCTGATGTCGTTGTTGTTGGGACTTCCTGCTACTCCGGCAGACAAAAGTCTGGTATAGCCAGCAGCCAGGGCAATCCAGCAGCCAGTGAGTCTGCATAACAATTTTTTGTCTGCACCGGCAAATAAAAGGCTTGTAATCCATCAGTCAGGGAGGTTGCATAAAAATTCCGGGCTAAGCCGGCAGACAATAGTTCTTGTAATCCATGTCCAGGAAGGCTGCATAAAAAATCCGGACTAAACCGGCAGACAATAGGTCTGGCAATCCAGACCTATAGGTCTGGCAAAATTCCAGTCGTTCAGGGAGGCTGCATAAATTCCGGGCTAATCCGTCGGACAATGTGTCTGGTAATTCAGCATTCAGGAAGGAAGCATAAACATTCTGGGCTAAACCGGCAGACAATAGGTCCGGCAAACTATCAGTCAGGGGGGGCTGCATTAAATTCTGGGCTTAGCCCGCAGACAATAGGTCTGGCAATCCAGCAGCAAGGGAGGCTGCGTAAAATTTCCGGGCTTAACCGGCATACAATATCTCTGGCAATCCAGCAGCGAGGGCGGCTGCATTAAATTCCGGGCTTAACCGGCAGACAAAAGGTCTGGCAATCCAGCAGCGAGGGCGGCTGCATACAAATTCCGGGCTTAACCAGCAGACAATAGGTCTGGCAATCCAGCAGCGAGGAGAGCTGCATAAAAAATCGGGCTTAACCGGCAGACAAGGTCTGGCGATCCAACAGCGAGGGAGGCTGCATAAGAATTTCGGCTTAACCAGCAGACAATAGGTCTGGAGGCTGCATAAAGTTTCCGGCCTAGACATGAGCCAGCTGGACTAGCTAGAGCGGTGTTAGAGCAGCCACGATGGAGGCTGCATAAAATTTACGGCCTAACCGGCAGACAATATGACTGGCAATCCAGCAGCTAGGTGAGCCACCTGAAAAGGTACCGGGCTTAATCGGCGGACAATATTTCCGGCAAACCAGCATCGAGGATACTGAATAAAAATTCCCGGGCTTAACCGGCAGAAAATAATTCTGGCAAGCTAGCGGCGAGGGCAAGGCTGCATAAGAATTTCGTCTTAATCAGCGGACAATAGGTCTGGTGGCTGCATAAAATGTCCTGCCTAGGCATGACCTAGCTGGCCTAGCTAGAGCGGCTACAGGCCGCGTGGGGCACACGCCAACACTTGGGAGGATTCTGATTGAAATTACCTACTTAAAATTATCTGCTAGATTAAGGACTTGCCCGAAACGCTGCGCGTACTAGTGGCTTTGCAAGAATGTAAATACTGTACTATCCAATGTATTCTCACAAACCTAATGTACCTTCTTGTATATATATAAATAAATAAATAAATAAATAAAAACCTAGCTTTACATTTAGAACATAAGATACCACTTTACCTTGGAGAAAGTTGAGTAGTGTAGGCCTCCCCTAGCTGGTCAGCATGTGAGGTTGAAGGGCCCGCGAAATTAAACTCAACCAGGGTGGGGTCAGGGATCGTGGTAGCAGTCGTAGTTTCCATAGCTTCTAGAAGTCCCAAGAACACAAGAGTCCTAAGTTTTTCTTTTGTCTTGCGAAGCGAAGCGTGTTTGAAGCAGGGGAGTTGGTCTGTTGGCCAACAGTACGCCAAATCCTTTTTTCTTTTGACTTGCGGTCCTTATTTTTTTTCTTTTGACTTGCGAAGCGGAGCGTGTCTGGAGCAAGAGAGAACACATGACCTCTCCTCTCTTCTTTATATAGGCCCCCACGGCGCTCCGCGCGCTGCGCCGCGGAACGCGCTGTGCAACTGTCTTTCTCCTCCATCAGAAATTCCTCCGCATTCCTACATAATGTAGCGGTCATTTAACAAACCACCTCTTGAGTCAAGGGAGTTAAGCTTTAGGCTGCACAATGAAACTGCTATAGACAATTTTAAAATTGCTGCTGATAATGTCAACTGGGAGTCCGAGTTAGGTAACATAGGGGACATCAACCTAGCAGTGCAATCTTTTCTTCAAACAACTCTTAGTCTTTATAACACCCACTGTCCTATGCTTACAAAACAAGTCACAAACAAAAGGCTTAACAATCCTTGGCTTACAAAGGGAATACTTAAATCCGTTAATAAAAAACATGACCTTGAGAAGAAGTATATAGGTTAGGAACCGTCTCCAAAGAATTCTCAAATAATTACTCGTTATTGCTATCTAAAATAATTAGACGAGCCAAAACTAAATACTATGAAGATAAATTTACCCAAATAAAGAGCAACATTAAAAAAACTTGGAGCACAATTTCACAAATATTGGGATCAAAGAAGATTTTAAATAACAAACCAACACTCCTGTCCAATAACGTTGGTCAGCTTTCAGCCTCTGAGTCTGCTATTGAGTTCAATAGGTTCTTCTCTTCCATTGGGTCATCCCTTGCAAATGATATTCCATTTTCCAGTACTGATGTTAAGGACTATCTTACAGGTAACTATCCACAGTCTCTGTACCTAAAGCCTACTAATTCCACTGATGTCAATGAGATAATCCTTTCCCTTAAAACCAAGTCTAGTGCCCTTGAGGAGATACCAACTTTAGTTTACAAAAAAGCTTCCAGGTCTTTAGCTCCTGCTATTGCATTGCTCTTCAACAAGTCACTTGAACTCCAAACCTTTCCAGACATTCTAAAAAAAAGCAAGAGTAACCCATGTCCACAAATGTGGTGATCTCACAGATGTTAACAACTACAGACCTATATCAATCCTGCCTAACTTGTCAAAAATATTTGAAAAACTAATCTACTAGCAGCTTTACTCTTATCTACCCAAACACAACATACTTAGCTCTTGTCAATATGGCATCAGACCCAAAAAAAGCACTAACGATGCACTTATTAGTATGAATAACTTGATTCATGCAGCTCTTAATAAAAATGAATTCCCTGTTGGGTTATTTGTGGACCTGCGTAAGGCTTTTGACACTGTCAACCACCAAAACCTTTTTCTTAAATTACATCATTATGGAGTCAGAGGACACTCCCTGCAATACCTCAAATCTCACCTTACTGACAGGCTCCAGTATGTTTCTGTGAATAATTCAATTTCTCCCACCCTACCCATCAACATTGGTGTTCCTCAGGGCAGCATACTTGGCCCTCTCCTCTTTCTCATCAACATTAATGACCTTCCAAATGCCTCCCAACACCTCAAACCAATTCTATTTGCTGACGACACAACCTTCATTTACTCCAGTCCTGACCCCCTTGCTCTAAATGCCACAGTGAATACTGAGCTAAATAAAGTCCATCTTTGGCTAACTGCCAACAAACTCACCCTTAACATTGACAAAACTTTCTATATTCTGTTTGGCAATAAATCCTCTAATCAAATAAATCTCAAAATAAACAATACCCAAATTTGTAACAAATTAGATGGCAAGTTCCTTAAATTGGCGTTCTCATTGACCACAAGCTGAATTTCCAGCGACACATTCTAAATATATCAAAAAAAGTTTCAAAAACTGTTGGCATTCTTTCTAAGATCAGATATTATGTACCCCGCCCTGGCCTGGTGATTCTCTATTTTTCCCTCATCTATCCATATCTCAACTATGGTATTTGTGGTTGGGGTTCTACTACCCAAAATAATTTATGTCCTCTAATTACCCAACACAAAGCTGCTATTAGGACAATATCCAACTCTGGCCTAGACATCACTCGGTACACCTACTCAAATCTCTGAATATGTTAGATATTAAGTCACTGCACATTCTCTCATGTGTATTATACATATATAAAACGCTGAACTGTAATGCCAATCCTGACCTCAAAAGCTTCATTGAAGGTTGTAACAGAGCCCATGAGCACCACACCAGAAATAAATACAGTTTTGATATTCCAAGAGTACGACTTAATCAAACTAGAAATGCTCTACAAATCAAGGGACCCAGAATGTGGAATGACCTTCCCAACCATATTAAAGACTGAACCTCTCTCAACCAGTTTAAGATAAAAATGAAGCACTATCTAATAAATTCCCTGTAACCTACTTACCCCTCTGTTGTCAACCCATGTCTGTTTTTTTTAAACAACGCTGTTTATTTGTTTATTTATTTATTTATATATATACAAGAAGGTACATTGGGTTTGTGAGAATACATTGGATAGTACAGTATTTACATTCTTGTAAAGCCACTAGTACGCGCAGCGTTTCGGGCAGGTCCTTAATCTAGCAGATAATTTTAAGTAGGTAATTTCTATCAGAATTGATAAATGATAAAGATACATTGCAAGAGAAAAATGAGATGAGAGAGCTTAGTAAGTATAGTAAAGCACATTGTTATATTAAAGCTCTGATTGCTCTAAGCTCTGCTCTGCTCTGCTCTGATAAAGCACATTGTTATATTAAAGCTCTGTTTGTCTGTAATAATTTGTAATTGTATTTGTGCTGCTTTTTCAGCCATGTTCCCCCCTCTTTAATCTCTATTTTTATTTGTTCTCATCACATTTTATTCTTTATACCCATTAGTATTAAGCTTCAGTCATTTATGTTTTTCCTGCCCGAAACGCTTTGCGTAATAGTGGCTTTAGGCATTGTATGTACTAGCTCTCTCTATTAATCCAACAAACTTTGTAAAATCTCTTGTATGTATGTACCTTACCTAAATAATCATTTATTTATTTATTTATTATTTATATGATCAAGTGTCATGTATTTATTCAGACGAGAACAGCAGCGAACACAAACCAGCGCATATACGAACGAAAGGGTTTATATGTACATTCTTTTCAGTGAACGAACTTGTTTCTAGTGTACTGAACTGACGGTATCCGAAACTGCAGTAGTCGATTTGAGCAGTCCTCTAAACAACAGTCGCCATTGTAGCAGCACCAACCGGTGATGTCCAGCATAAGCATTAAGGGGGAAAACCTTGACACAAACTGCACCCATCATACAGAAGGAGCACCACCATAACCGCCAAGTGCTCTCATCAATTCTAACTCTAAGAAACAGCACTCAAGCCTTAACGCGTCTCCAACATCACCACTCGTGCCGTCATCCACTGGAGAAAACCCTTACACAAACTCTACCTATCATAAAGATGAAGACTCACCAGTGTCCAGAGTGTGGGAAGGTATTCACTCGTCTTGAACATATGAAGACTCACATGTTAGTGCATTTAGGTGACAAACCTCACGAATGTCCAGAGTGTGGGAAGAAATTCAGTCAGCTGGGAAATATGAAGACCCACATGTTAGTGCATTCAGGTGACAAACCTTATGCGTGTCCAATGTGTGGGAGGAGATTCAATCAGCTGGGAAATATGAAGACTCACATTTTAGTGCATTCAGGTGACAGACCTCATGTGTGTCCAGTGTGTGGGAAGAAATTCAGTCGTTTTGGAAATATGAAGACTCACATGTTAGTGCATTCAGGTGACAGACCGCATAATTATCTAGAGAGTGGGAAGAGCTTCAGAGAGCGTGGATATTTGAAGACTCACATGTTATTGCATTCGGATGATAAACCTCATGAATGTCCAGAGTGTTTGAAAAGATTCAGTCATCCTGGACATATGAAGACTCACATGCTAATGCATTCGGGTGACAAACCTCATGATTGTCTAGAGTGTGGGAAGAGCTTCAGAGAGCGTGGACATATGAAGACTCACATGTTAATGCATTCAGGTGAAAAACCACATGAGTGTCCAGAGTGTGGGAAGAGATTCAGTCGTCCTGGACATATGAAGACTCATATGTTAGTGCATTCGGGTGACAAACCTTATGAGTGTCCAGAGTGTGGGAAGAGGTTCAGAGAGCGTGGAAGTATGAAAACTCACAGGATGGTGCATGCAGATGAGAGACCTTTTGAATGTGCTGAGTGTGGCAAAAAATTTAGAACACGTGGAAATATAATAAAGCATATGTTAGTGCATTCTGGTGACAAACCTCATGAATGTCCAGAGTGTGGGAAGGGATTCAGTGAGCGAGGAAGTATGAAGACTCACATGTTAGTGCATTCAGATGATAAACCTCATGAGTGTCCAAAGTGTGGGAAGAGATTCAAACGACTTGGACATATGAAGAGGCACAAGATGATACATGCAGATGATATGCTAAACACTTTGAGTGTGGAAGATAATTAAGAGAATGTTGAAGGATAATGAGGTACATAATAGTATATTATCTTTATTCTAACAGTGTGCTACCACAATGTCAGTTGGATGTCCTTCAGAGGTAAATATGTTATATTTTGTTTGAGAAATACACTCCACAATGAAAGGCAACGCTCTAAAGATATTTTATTATAATGTTCTTCTATGAGAGTTAGATGCTCTTCATAGACCAAACAAGAACTAGAGAAGCTGTTATGTAGAAAAACTCAAAATCACATATAATAAGCACCCTGTAACGAAATATATCTTTTTTTTTTTAGTTTAGAAAAGATAAAACAAAGCTTTAAATGTGTTTTTCTTCATATTTATGAAAATAATGATGTGCTTTCATTATTTGTTTTGTGGAAATTTATTTAAAATGTAATATACTCTGTAGCTAAGTTATGGACATATTTTGTTGTAATATTATTTAACATTGGAGCTGATGAAGAAGACAGTCTGAGACATACTCAAGATGAGACCATTTTATTGGTAGGGAAATGTATATTAATCAAGGAATTAGCTCATCAGATTCATATGCAAACTGATGTCCATTTTTTATTTTTTGTTTAGGCCTATTTATAAGTTCTACACTTGATTGGAAATGTCACTCAAGAATGTATTATAGGCAGATTGGCATTTATAACTGTCAGTCAAAAATTTATATATCTCTAGCCTTTAGTTATCTAAGTAGCTCCTAAGCGGTCCATAGAATTACCCAAATCGGCCCAAAACTACACAAATCCTCCTAGCATTACGTAAGTAATGAAGAAATATGGTATATTTACTTACTATAATGTTGGTGCTACACGTAGAACATGATCAAACCTATTTTTACTCTGAAATAATTTAATTTCATAACGAAATGAGACATAAATATGTGAGAGGTGACGCCATAGGAAGTCGACGGTCCAAGCGACAATTGTGTGGAGCGACTTATCCAAGATATTTCAGATTCAGATTCAGATGTTTATTCAGGTAAGGTATATACATACAAGTGATGTTACATTAATGGATTGATATATAGATAGAGCTAGTACATACAATGCCTAAAGCCACTATTACGCAATGCGTTTCGGGCAAGAAAACATTAATATCTAGAACTTAATACTAATTGAGCATAAAGAATAAAAAGTGTTGAGAACAAATACAAATAAAGATAAAAAAAGGGGGAACATGACTGAAAAAGCAGCACAAATACAATAGGTTGACAAACAGTGTTGATTAAAAAAAAAAAAAAAGAAAATAACAGACATGGGTTGACAATAGAGGAGTGAGGTAGATTACAGGGAATTTATTAGGTAGTGTTTAGTTTTTATCTTAAACTGGTTGAGAGAGGTACAGTCTTTAACATGGTTGGGAAGGTCATTCCACATTCTGGGCCCCTTGATTTGCAGAGCATTTCTAGTTTGATTAAGACGTACTCTAGGAATATCAAAACTGTATTTATTTCTGGTGTGGTGCTCATGGGTTCTGTTACAACCTTCTATGAAGCTTTTAAGATCAGGATTGGCATTATAGTTTAGCGTTTTATATATGTATAATACACATGAGAGAATGTGCAGTGACTTAATATCTAACATATTCAGAGATTTGAGTAGGGGTACCGAGTGATGTCTGGGGCCAGAGTTGGATATTGTTCTAATAGCAGCTTTGTGTTGGGTAATTAGAGGACGTAAGTGATTTTGGGTAGTAGAACCCCAAGCACAAATACCATAGTTGAGATAAGGATAGATAAGGGAGTAATAGAGAGTCACCAGGGCAGGGCGTGGTACATAATATCTGATCTTAGAAAGAATGCCCACAGTTTTTGAAACTTTTTTTGATATATTTAGAATGTGTCCCTGGAAATTCAGCTTGTGGTCAATGAGAATGCCAAGGAATTTGCCATCTAATTTGTTACAAATTTGGGTATTGTTTATTTTGAGATTTATAAGACTAGAGGATTTATTGCCAAACAGAATATAGAAAGTTTTGTCAATGTTAAGGGTGAGTTTGTTGGCAGTTAGCCAAAGATGGACTTTATTTAGCTCAGTATTTACTGTGGCATTTAGAGCAAGAGGGTCAGGACTGGAGTAAATGAAGGTTGTGTCGTCAGCAAATAGAATTAGTTTGAGGTGTTGGGAGGCATTTGGAAGGTCATTAATGTAGATGAGAAAGAGGAGAGGGCCAAGTATGCTGCCCTGAGGAACACCAATGTTGATGGGTAGGGTGGGAGAAATTGTATTATTCACAGAAACATATTGGAGCCTGTCAGTAAGGTAGGACTCGAGGTATTGTAGGGAGTGTCCTCTGACTCCATAATGATGTAATTTAAGAAGAAGGTTATGGTGGTTGACAGTATCAAAAGCTTTACGCAGGTCCACAAATAACCCAACAGGGTCTATGGTCCATAAAATATATGGTCGCCTGGAGTGTTTGCTGCCATATCAGCCTCCTGTACACAGTGATCCAGTAGTCGCATTTCATGGTTCAAATTGTCGCAAATTTAATTGGTGATATTAACAAGTAGAATGTGTATTTATAATAATATCTTTCATAAACAGCCACTAAATCTTTAATATTTATTAAACAAAACGTATCTGGAAGTTAAATCAACTCCACAGGACAAAAAATTTGTTATATAGATACTAGCGTTATTCGTTTTATGCGTTCGCAATTTAAACTGCTCATGTCCTTTTCGTTCATTGAACACCGAACCCTACACGCCCTCTGATATATTGCTTAATTAACAAATATTCACAAATAAAGATTATATTTGTATATGTTATCAGAAAGGCAGATATAAAATAGTTTTTGTGAATCCATCACAGAGATTATACCTTATTAGAGAGGAAAAATATTCATACTTTAAACAAGGCTTCATGGCCGACGCTCTCCTTACCGATATGGGAACTACGACCTTCTGAAGATCAATGTTAATTTAATCTAGATATTGTAATAAACGAAGTTTTCTATGTCATCATAAAGACATAAATATAAGCTGCATGTTAATACTTTGGCATAAATATAACTAAAGTGAAAGTGAAGATATATGCCTTTTTATAGTTACTTGATGGCTCGCTCAGGGAGTGTGAAGGCCTCCACACAAGCCAATCAATTTTATAATTAATTTGCATATATGCAAAGTAACGTCATAGGTCTTTGTGTCAGAATAAAGACAGATGTAGACGATAATGTAACTACATTTCAAGGAAAACATATCTTAATTAATATAATTATTAAATGAAAGCAAAGTTATGGTTAAATAAATAGCCAATACCACACAATCGCCGGTGTCCGGACACATGAATAGTCGCATTAGGTGAAAGGAAATGTACCCAACCATTTCCATTTACCCAACCAGTTTGTGCACCCTATACTCATCCTCTGTGCGATAATTTATTGTGCACCCCATACTCATCTTGTTACCAGTAGTTTGTGCAACCCATACTCATCCTGTGACCCGTAATTTATTGTGCATCCCATACTCATCCTGTTACCGGTAGTTTGTGCAGCCCATACGCATCCTGTGACCTGTAATTTATTGTGCAACCCATACTTATCCTGTGACCTGTAGTTTATTGTGCAGCTAATACTCATCATGTGAGTCATCGGACATTGCGCAACCCTTTCTCATCGTGTGAATCTTTGTTTACTTTGCTCTCCATATTCGTCCTCTGCGCGATAGTTTCTTGTGCAACCCATACCCATGATGTGAGTGGTAGTTTATTGTGTACCCTATACTCATCCTGTGAGTAAAGGGTACACAATTCTTGTTTGGATTCTTGTAATGTTATTTGTTTATTTGTACTCACAGCATTTGTGCGCCCCTTGAGGGACTTGAATTAGAGGGGGGTAGAAATAGCCTAAGCTACTCTATCCCTTTGAGATGTATTTATTGCTTATCTCAATAAACATACTTGAACTTGAACTTGGGTACACAATGAGTTCATTTGTACTCCATACTCATCATCAAGAAGTGTATTTTACCAGCATTGTAATATAAATTAAGAATAAAAGCTTAACTGGATTACGGACCCATAATCAAAATAAGAACCATCACTAATTATCATAACAAATTGTCTAGGCTCCACTTCCGCCTTCGACAAGCTGCTGCCGGAGGTGGGTATAGTTTATTGTACACCCTCGCACCCCCAGTCCTGGAAAAGGGGGCATTGGGATGTGGACATGTGAACCATTACCCCCCCCCCCCCCCCACACACACACACTCCTCTCCTGTTAATAATAATACAAATTAAAATAATAACGTTAATAAATATTATAATTAAAACACTGTAATACCCTAGTGCTTGAATGAAGGTGAAGGAAAGACCCATAAATGTGTAAGTGTATTAAAAACCTAATTTTCGTTGGGTGAGCTGGCAGGTGAGCACCACCTGCCAGCTCACCCAGTAATGAACATCACCTGCACATTGCACCGCACCACTTGCCAGCAGGTGCAGAAGTACGATGGAGAGAGCAAAGTATACAATATTTCAAGTATAATATTAAAGATATATTTAGGATTTAATGTTTTCCTATAAAGTTTCAATAATACCTTTATTTGATTTTTTGTATTATTTTCTACCACAGACGTGGCCACACATTAACAATGCTAACCAGCATATATACATTTTCTTCTGTCCGCCATGGACTCTGTAACCCTTTCCACTACCGCCCACAAGATGGGTATGAGGTGCATAATATATGAACTAAACTAACTAACTCCATGGATAGGGTTAGAGATTTGTTAAACATATAGTTCAGGGATTTATTGAACAATCAACCACAGAAGGTGATTGTAGTGCTTTTAAAATGCTAGGCTAAGCTACATACGTAAATACACAGATTTACGTATGCCCTACATAAAGTGTTCGATGTGTCTTTTACATAGTGTCATTAACGTGCATTTACAAAGGTAAAATGGAATTCTGATCAGCTTCCACATATACTTTATACACATACACATACATATACACACACAGACATATGCGTACATATACATATATACATACATATATATACACACATACATACACATATATTTGTCTCTTTTACTCTGACAAGGTGAGATAACTGATAGAGAAACTAGTGTGCAATTAAGCACTTAATCACTGAAGGTGATTAAGGTGCTTTCACAAGCTCAGGTTATAGAGTTACATCACATACATTCATTGTATAATTGATACGTTACATGGTCAATCTAGGGTACAAGTCCAATATATCAAGTGTTCCAGTACTCAAATAGTAATTACACAGTTCAGCATACCTTAGCCCAGGAGGGCGAAAGTCAGTCAGTAAGGGACATTCTACAATATAATGTTCAAGAGAGTGCATGTTTTCTCTTTCACAAAGTTGACACATTGTGTACTCGACATTTGGGTTTTGAGAAAGCTGCCAGATACGTCTATATCCCAGGCGTATTCTGGCCACTATAACATCACATTGCTGGGTTCTTGTTCCATTAATCCTGCATGTGAATGTCTCCGCACGATATCTATCATAATATTTAATGCTACAACTTTCAGGTCTTTGTGAATTTGTTAGGTCGGTGAGATTTTCATTAGATGTTTGCTTAAGTATTCTCTGTCACTGCTAATGAAACACCCATATCAATTTCTACCACTGGTTTTCTACAGGCTGTCTTTGCAAGCATATCAACAGTGTCATGCCTTGAGATGCCAACATGTGATGGTATCCATAGGAATTTAATTTCAAATCTCTTTTCTTTGGCAGCTAAAATATTCATTCGAATATCACTGACTATTTTCTGGGTGTCACTACTATGTGCGTTCAATACCAAGAGTGCACTCTGCGAATCACAGTATATAAGTCCACTGCCTTTGTCTTTTAAAAATTCCGTGGCAAGGTATATGCCTGCAAGTTCGGTTTGAGTTGTACTTGCCCAATCATTGACGCGCTTCATTGCTGTATGTACGAGAGAAGATTGTTCAAATATATTACATGCGCATCCGGTACATCGTCCACCTTCTTCTACAGAACCGTTGGTATAGCACTGATACACATCGTTACCCATACCCTGAGTGCTCTCAGTGATGCTTTTCAGTGTTAACTGTTTTAATAATGTAAAGTGTACATTATCTTTCTTGGGTGCATTTACAAAATCAACTGCTAGATCCAAGTTATCCCATGGAGTAATTGATTGATTAATCGTTAATTGAGTTGGGTACATATTTAATATTTTGATGGAGTTGGCTACCTTGTAGAACCAAAATGCATAATCAGATTTCGCTCTTCTACGGACCTCAGGTGAGTAGCATATTAGAAAGTTTAGCTTGAAACTTATTGTATTGCCGAGATCTACTCAATGCCTTCACGCCGAAAACTGTGCTAATAGACAAAATTATGTTAGAGATATGGGTCTATAATTATCTGGTGTGCTTTGGGGATGGGAACAATGACACTGTCCAATCATCAGGTAATACTCCTTCACTTAAACTCATTCTGTACAACACTTAAAAGTGGATTACCTGGTACTTGTGAGACAAATCTCAGTAAACTGTAAGTAATACCGTCCTCTTCAGGAGCAGTTGACTTATTTGATTGTGCTACACAGCCTTCCCGGCTTGGTGCCTTCTTTGGTAATTACTTATCAAAGGCAGCTCCATACGAGGAGCTGCCTCGTATGGGCCAATAAGTCTTTTGCAGTTACCTTCATTCTTATGTTCTTACTTACATTTATTGAACTTTATCATCATCATCATTTACAGAATGAAATTAACATAAAAAGTAGTCATTTTAATACACAAAACAGAAGTAGATATTATGTAAATTATGATGCAGGATAGGATCACTATTAAGAACTTAATTATAAACCACAATATGTTTTATATCATCAGAAATTCGGAAACATACCATATATTTTCAAATATTTACAATTAAAGTATTTATTTAGGAAATAAGTATTTTAGTTACCCTAGTTAGCTCTGAGAACACACATTCTTGCAGCAAGAATTTCTTCCCACTAATCTGAGAGATGCTAATGAGACCAGTCTCGACCCACTGGACAGGTCATGAACAACAATCAACTACAGCACCATCTATGTCAGAAAATATTCAAAATATTCTTGATATCATTCAAATTGTCAATACGAGAACAGAATATATAAGTTGAGTGATGTCAAATGAATCATATTGACTGACCGAGCCCCATTGTAAATATCCATGGCTTCCTGACCATAATGGTACCGCCGCGGTCGAGGGTAAGAGACCGGATGTACCCATATACCTATGAGGCCATCAAAAATAGTGAGTCACGCCAAACAAAAAGAAGTACTGGTAAACAGGTCAGACACAACCAGTACTATGATGATGCTAAACTGAAAGAGCTTAAATCAATTGCTAGACAGACAGGAGCCTTAGAACTCCTCAAATGTTAAAACTTTAAATTTTTTAAATTTTGCCCCGAGGGGCGAGTTTATTGGGCAGCGCCACTCATCTTGTGAGTGAACATACCGCCATAGCAGAATGTACAACACTCCCTAATAGGAAGAAAACCCGCTGGGTTGTTCATCCTGTCACTTGTACCCAGACAGCTGGGACTTGCTTAAATGTCTCAAGTGAACAGCTCCTCAAACAAGAAGATTAACATCTGTCAACCCTTAAAAGCTTACGTTATCTTGCGGGTGCAAAATGGGGAAATCTTTTAAGAACAGTATCAATATTTGACAAATTGTGTTTTCCTAACTCAAACAATGTGGGGTTTATTATTCTACAGTTATTCCTAATGTCTCTCAGGTGTTCACATTCACGTAGATAGTGGTCAAGGCGGTGTCCATCACTCTCACCACAGATTCTGCAACTTCGCTGATCAACTGTTGTTTCCATTCCAAATCTCCATGGATATTTGTATCCAAGACGGATTCTCGCTATTACAGATTCTCTCCCTCGTCGTCCTCCTCTTCGGCCATACTGATTGGGATTGCCAGTTGCAACCATGTTGTACCATCGTACAGATTCACTGGTTTGTGCTTCTATCCTCCTTTCCTCAGTTACCTTGTCACGGTGATGTTGCCTGATAATACCTCTTAACTAACTACCTCTACCTATCTAACTACCTATCCTCTACCTAACCTCTACCTATCTACCTCTACTCTAACTACCTCTGATAATACCTCTAATTACCTCTAATTTGTAGTTGAGTCTTGGGTATGAAGTATTCAATATGGTCTCCTTCAGCGCCTTCAGCAGCCAGCACATCAGCTCGTTCATTTCCACATATTCCAACATGGGAGGGGATCCACAGAAACTTGATGACTCTTCCCTGATTGGTAAGTACTCTCACAGCTCTCTTGATTTCAGAGACTATTGCAAGATTTTCTGCCTGATTTTTACTTAGGCTTTGCAGTGCTGCTTTTGAATCGGTGCAAATCACTGCACCATTAGTATTCCGTTCAAGAAACCTTAACGCCATAACAATGGCAGTTAGCTCTGCTTGCGTTGAAGAGGCATAGTTCTCAATACGTGCTTTTTCTTCATTTCTGCGTTGGAAGGTGTTATCCTTGATTACCGTGTATGCTGCACCAGCCCTGCCATTGATAGGATTAGATGACCCGTCAGTGTAGATTTGATCTAGTTCATCTCCGGCTTCTTTATAAATGTCCTCGAGATACTTGTGCCTCATTTCTTGTGGTATCATGTTGGATTTTTTCATTGCCATTTCATTGATGATGATCTTGCATGAGTCATCCTCCCAGGGAGGTAACCTCTCTACAGGCAGGAGCTCACGGGCTTGCTCAAGCAGGTGAAGCTCTTCAAGGTAGCAGACTGCTCTGTGATGCCATTTTTTGCTTCTCCTGTTTCCCCCTGAAAGTAGCACAGAGCTCAGTTTTTTCTTGGCAATATCATTGTAATGGGGATCTCTGGCTATCCTAATTGCAAGCTTAGCATTCAGCTCCTGAATTCTGCTTTTAACACTGGGAAGGGACAACTCCTCTCGTAGATTAGACGTTTTGGCAGTTCTTGGGACTCCAAGAATGATTGTCATGGCTTCATTTTGAATGCTTTCAAGCCTTTTCATATCGCTTTGGGAGTAGGTGCACAGTACTGGTGCGGCATAGTCTATGACGGAGCGCACATAGGCTGTGTACATCATTTTGAGCACGGCAATAGAGGCTCCATGTCCATTCCAGGTCATAGCTTTCAGTGCCCTGAGTCGACTTTTGCATGTTCCTATGAGTTGATTGAGCTCCTCTTTCTTTCCCTTGTTAGAGCCGACAGTGACGCCAAGGTACCGATAGTGGTCAACCCATTCAAGTGTTACACCATTAATTTGTAGTTCTTCATTTGCTCTCCGCTTGTGATGGGAGTATGCCTTCGTCTTGTTTGTGGAGAGAGTGAAACCGAGGTCAATACATTTCCTTCCGAGGAGTTCAATGGACTGTTCAATTTTTCCCAAGGTGGGAGCTTGTATTAGGACATCATCTGCATATCCCACTTGTTGTGTTCCTTCCGGAAAATCAATATTTGCAATGGCGTTCATAAGTACATTGAATAGTGTAGGGCTTAAGACTCCGCCTTGGGGGGTCCCGAGTTCCATATTCATTGTTCTGGAGACTGCTCCATTGAAGCAAACCTTGGCTTTCCTTCCTGTGAGGTAGTCTTCAACCCATTTCATGAGTCTCCCCTTGACACCCATGCATGCAAGCTCGTCCAGGATCGCAATCCCCTGTGCTTTGTCGAAGGCTCCTTTGATGTCAACAAATACAGAGTACCTAGCCGTGTCATTAGCCAAGTAATTAACTATACAATTTGCTGTGCTCCGTCCTTTAACAAATCCATTGACCCCCCTCCCCTAACCTGCCTATTTTGTGCAACAGTCGGTTTAGGATGATCCTTTCAAGCATCTTGCAAGTGCATGACACGAGGCTGATAGGTCTGTAATTACCAGGGTCATTAGGCTTCGGTATGGGAATAATTATTGCGTGTTTCCATTGTGTGGGCAACACTCCACTTAGGAATGACTTGTTAAACAGGTGGAGTAGTGGATTCCCAGACACTTCACACAGTGCATTGAGTATGTCGTAGGTGACGCCATCTTCACCAGGTGCTGTACTTTTACCCTTTTTCAAAGCGCCCCTTACTTCTTGGGCTGTGATTGGTTCCCCATATTCGTCATCACTAGACAGTGCTCTTGTTATCCTAATTCTTCTGTCATCATGTCGCAGGAGCTGTTCCCTGCTGATTTCTGCAGGGAGGGAGGAGGAGGATGCTGCATCACTCCACTTGTGAATTAGTTCTTCAGCCTTACCCTGGGGGTCTTTGTGAGCCGCAGGCCGGGCTCTGCCCCCCTTAGCTATCTGAATTTTTGCCCACACTTGTCTTGCAGATGTTTCCCGTCCAATAGAGCTAGTGAACTCAAGCCATTGTCTTTCCCGCTCTTTAATCTTCTCTTCCCTGGCTACTTGACACACAGTTTTAAACAACTCTTGGTTACTTTCAGTGGGATGTCTCCGGTACTCTCTACTCATGTCTCGCACATTTGCGTTAAGCATCTTTATGTAATCATTCTCATACCATTTTATTTTCTTCCTCTGAGGGTTACTCGCCCAGGCGTACGGCGCGGAACTCTTAGACAGCTCTCAATTTGGTGGTTAAGGTCATCAACAAATGTGTTAATGTCTTCTGGGATTTGGTATTCCGTGAACCAGTCACTCATCCTGTTTATGAAGTGCAGCCTCATATCTGGTCCGAGTGATAACCTTTTTCTTTTATTTGTCTCTTTCCTTCTCTTGCTCATGTCGACGGTGGTAATCAATGCCCAATGGTCACTACATAAACTGTGCACAATGTGTGTACTGGCATCCGTGTCCTGTGCATTCAACAGGAGAGCATAGTCTAATCTTCCTCCTCTGAGGTGAGTTGGCTGTTCATCACCCAGGACCCTAAGGTTTTCACTTCCCCTGACAAAGAGTGACAGTTTCCGTCCATTGACATTGGGCTGATGACAGTTGGCACCAAAGTGTGGGTGTCTGGCATTCAGGTCACCGACCAGCAGGGTAGGTTCTTCATTAACAAACTCAGGCAGTGTGTCAAGGTCAAGTTTACTCTGTGGCACATATAGGTTGATTATATGTAGGGCATTATTGTTTAAGTAAAGGATTACTCCCAGTGATTCAAACTCATCCCCCATGTGCAGGTCATCAATAATCTGTGCGGGAATGTTGTTATTTACAAAAGTGATGAGACCCCGTTTTCTTTCCCCATGTGGCAGGGAGAACTTGCGATAACCGCTGAACCTTGGGTTGAAGTCATCACCTACCATTGTCTCCTGTAGCACTATGACGTCAGTTTGGTGTTCACGAGCGTATTGTATGATGTCATTAATTCTATTGCGAACGCCATTGCAGTTCCATTGTAGGATAGTGAGACTTTCTTTTAGAGAATGAAAATGTTAAAACTGTTTCAGGCCGCGCTTGCAGCAGCAAGGGAGAGAATGACTGAACTGAGACAAAATGAATGGGAGGGTTTTGTTAGTGGACTTAACCTGCATACTCCCCTGGGCAAAGCCTGGAAAGGCATAAACAAAATTATTGGTAAAAATAGTAGACAAGTTTCACACCCAAACCCGCTACAGAAAGCCAATCAGTTAATTGCAAAATAGGCTCAGGTTTCCAGCCTTGGAATGCTACCAGCTAGCACTGGGGAGAAATTGCAGGCGAGGTCCACAGACAGAAATTCTCTCATAAATTTCATGTTGAGCAAGCAACATGATGAATGTGATGCTCCATATACAGATTATGAATTGGATGCAGCCCTCTCCAGGGGCAGTAGCACTGCTCCTGGTGAGGACGGTATCACCTATGATATTCTAAGACTCCTACATCGTGTACCCGGTAACCCATTATTAGAATTGTTTAATGCCAGCTATGTCTGTGGGCAGTTGCCTGTATCATGGACCACCAGTCTTACGGTACCTGTACCAAAGCCTGGCCAACCTAATGCTTTCCGTCCCATCTCACTGACCAGTTGCATGTGCAAAACCTTTGAGAGAATGGTGCTTAATAGATTATTGTATAGAGTTAAAGAGCACATGTCACCTGATATCAATGGTTTCACACATGGTAAAAGTGTACACAACTGTATCACAACCTTTCTTACTGTTCATGGAGATAAAAGGCACAAGTACACAACATTTCTTGATTTAAAAAATGCCTTTGATATTGCTAATAGGGAAGTGATTATGTATGAATTAGCGAGAATGGATATAGGGGGACATTTATTACAGTGGATACGAGGCTATCTTACCAACCGGAAGTCCTCTGCGCTGTTCCAAGGCTACAAGAGTGAAACTAAAGTAATGCAACTAGGCACCCCACAAGGAGGAGTACTTAGTCCTACCTTGTTTAATGTTCTAATTAATGCTTTACTAAAACCAATCCCAACTAGTCCGGCAAACATCACTATCAGCTATGCAGATGACATTCTTGTGCATACTAAAACCCACCGCGAAATGCAAACAGTCTTAAATTGTATACATACAGCTTGTGAGAGCCTTGGTCTTGTAATCAACGCTGCTAAAACTAAGGTATTTAACAGACAAATTGGCAACCGCAAAAGTGGACCACGAAAACTTAAGATAGACAACATACCAATAGACTATGTCTCTTCTTTCAAATACCTTGGTGTCTCTGTCCCTTGTACCTCAACTGCAGTCAATAAGTTACATCAACAATGTAGAGACAGACTCAAGGCTCTCAGAACTGTAGTGGGGTACAGCCCGAAATATGGTGTTAATATTAGAATAGCAAGAATGATGTATTTAGCGTATATAAGGTCTCTGATAGACTATCATGCACCAGCTTTGGTTCTGCAGAATGGCAAAAGTATTGATAGACTGGAAAAAATGCAAAATGAAGCACTCAGAATTATACTTGGCTGTCCTATAACTACCAAAGTTCTCAACATGCGGAAAGAATTAAATATACTTAGCATTAGAGATAGAATATTTGAAATTAATCTTATGATGGGACTAAAGCTGCTGCGTGATAACAAAAACAACATTGTGTCAGTTGCACTGTTAGAACACATACGAAATGGAACTAGCGAGTCTAAATGGATTCAAAGAACTGCCACTCATATTAAAATGATGGGACTGCACGATGTATATACAGATGAAAGAGTACAGCACTTCCTTTCACCCTGGCAGATAGTACCTTTTGACATCCTGACCCCTGCATACCCCACCAAGAAACTAATCACAAGCAACCCTCATGCTCAGCTTGCTGCTAAATTAAGCACCATAGAACACATTCACAATATACAAGCTGAAAACAACATTGCACAGACCATATACACTGACGGATCACTCAATACAGCTACAGGGAGGGCAGGAAGTGCTGTTATTGCTCATCAGCCCGATGGCAGCACAATTCAAAGAAATATCCGAATTAGTAACTGGGCGTCCACAATGCAAGCCGAGTTGGTAGCGATACTGGTAGCACTCGAAATTATTGACAACACTGAAGTAGACAGCTTAATTATTTCTGACTCCCTATCCTCACTACGAGCAATAAACAGTTTGCAATCAAGTAATAACGTGCTTGTCTTGGAAGCTAGACGTAGATATATAAGAATACTTAGTAAGAGGGTAAATATAAAAATGTTGTGGATTCCTTCTCACATTGGCATGCAGGAACATGACAAAATTGACGCCCTTGCTAAGGCTGCAGTAAATAAAGACAGTATTGAATGGAATCTTGAGTTATCAAATAGGTCCCTTAAAAGTGTCATTAGACGAGAACTCCTGGAGGGATTTGAAGAAAGTAGAACAGTGCAAACTGGAACTAGCAGGTCCATCGTTCATCACAATGAAATGTGTGAAGTAAAACATGTGTATGGGGCAAGTAACAAAGTCAGTAGACTAACAGATGTTGTCACAGCTCGTATAAGACTTGGCTACAAGTATCTCTGGCAGTTCGGCTTGTATAGGGATCTAGATGAAGTAAAGTGTAAAGTGTGTGGACATAGGCAGGGACACACACTCGAACACTATATCTTGGATTGTTGTAAAATTGAGCCTTTTAGAGATAAATCTAAGCTCACTCTGTATGATATGGCAACCTATCTTATTACCATGGATAAATTACCTGAAATCCTTGCACTGTACCCACATTTTGCTTCCAGTAGATGAACGACATATGAGATTCAGAAACAAGTAGTGTATTGTGAGGATTAATAATAAACAGAAGCTTCCCTATGACTCTGTAATATCCCCATTGGCCAAACTATTGTATTAACGACAAGACCTACCATTAATGTATGATGACTTACTGTAAATATGTAGCTCTTGTAATAGCACTTTCTCTGTAACTAGCTGACATTGTATCTATAAGGTGTGAAGGATTGAAGAAATTGTTTATGTAATAATCTAAGATGAGGTCTGATAAAGACCTTTTGTGCCCTCTGTAATGCTTTTGCGCTACCGCTCACAGGATGAGTATGGGGTGCACAATAAACTAGCCGCCTTCGGTGGCAACAATCAAATCAAACAAGCCGCACTAGCTATTAGTTCATATAAGCTGACAACTTACCCAAATAAACATTACTTCCTAATTATATATATATATATATATATATATATATATATATATATATATATATATATATATATATATATATATATACATATATATATATATATATATATATATATATATATATATATATATATATATATATATATATATATATACATATATATGCGAACAAGCCTGAATGGTCCCCAGGACTATATGCGACTGAAAACTCACACCCCAGAAGTGACTCGAACCCATACTCCCAGGAGCAACGCAACTGGTAACTACAGGGCGCCTTAATCCGCTTGACCATCACGGCCGGACAAAAGGAAGTGATAGCCGAAGCTATTTGAACCACTTCCCCGCTGGCAACTCGGATGGTAATCTTGGGCATAGCATTTCACCGAATCACCTCATTCTTTGGGGCACACGTGAGGAACACAAATGCGAACAAGCCTGAATGGTCCCCAGGCCTAAATGCGACTGAAAACTCACACCCCAGAAGTGACTCAAACCCATACTCCCAGGAGCAACGCAACTGGTAACTACAGGGCGCCTTAATCCGCTTGACCATCACGGCCGGACAAAAGGAAGTGATAGCCGAAGCTATTTGAACCACTTCCCCGCTGGCAACTCGGATGGTAATCTTGGGCATAGCATTTCACCAAATCACCTCATTCTTTGGGGCACACGTGAGGAACACAAATGCGAACAAGCCTGAATGGTCCCCAGGACTATATGCGACTGAAAACTCACACCCCAGAAGTGACTCGAACCCATACTTCCAGGAGCAACGCAACTGGTAACTACAGGGCGCCTTAATCCGCTTGACCATCACGGCCGGACAAAAGGAAGTGATAGCCGAAGCTATTTGAACCACTTCCCCGCCGGCAACTCGGATGGTAATCTTGGGCATAGCATTTCACCAAATCACCTCATTCTTTGGGGCACACGTGAGGAACACAAATGCGAACAAGCCTGAATGGTCCCCAGGACTATATGCGACTGAAAACTCAGTCGAGTTTTCAGTCGCATATAGTCCTGGGGACCATTCAGGCTTGTTCGCATTTGTGTTCCTCACGTGTGCCCCAAAGAATGAGGTGATTTGGTGAAATGCTATGCCCAAGATTACCATCCGAGTTGCCGGCGGGGAAGTGGTTCAAATAGCTTCGGCTATCACTTCCTTTTGTCCGGCCGTGATGGTCAAGTGGATTAAGGCGCCCTGTAGTTACCAGTTGCGTTGCTCCTGGGAGTATAGGTTTGAGTCACTTCTGGGGTGTGAGTTTTCAGTCATATATATATATATATATATATATATATATATATATATATATATATATATATATATATATATATATATATATGTATATATATATATATATATATATATATGTATATATATATCGTACCTAGTAGCCAGAACGCACTTCTCAGCCTACTATGCAAGGCCCGATTTGCCTAATTAGCCAAGTTTTCATGAATTAATGTTTTTTTCGACTACCTAACCTACCTAACCTAACCTAACCTAACTTTTTCGGCTACCTAACCTAACCTAACGTATAAAGATAGGTTAGGTTAGGTTAGGTAGGGTTGGTTAGGTTCGGTCATATAGCTACGTTAATTTTAACTACAATAAAAAAAAATTGACCTCATACATAATGAAATAGGTAGCTTTATCATTTCATAAGAAAGAAATTAGAGAAAATATATTAATTCAGTAAAACTTGGCTTATTAGGCAAATCGGGCCTTGCATAGTTGGCTGAGAAGTACGTTCTAGCTACTAGGTACGACATATATATATATATATATATATATATATATATATATATATATATATATATATATATATATATATATATATATATATGAATTAATATATATATACACATATATTTATAATATACACACACACACTCATCCTAGCGCAGTAATTTATTGTGCAACCCATACCCATCCTGTTACCAATAGTTTGTGCAACCCATGCTCATCCTGTTACCTTTAGTTTATTGTGAAACCCATAGTTGACAGAACCATTATTATTATTCACTATGATGAAGTTGCACACTTAATGCCTGAATATATATTTTGCTTGTATGTACTCGATATTTTTGTTCACTACCTTTTGTTCAAAATGGACTCGGTAAGAGATGCCGCAGTTTCGCATGAATACTAAATTGTCCTGGTTTCTAGGAACTGTGAGCATGGGTCTGAGGAAAAACTGTCCTTACTCTGAATACCGCAACGTCTGTGCTTATATGAATATATGTCACATACACATATTTTATAGCACACATTTAATTTGTATCTAGTTCTTTATTGTTAACTTACATAATCAAAGAACCTTGCAACATCTACATTCGAGGAAGGATTCCAGAAGCAGTTAACAACTGCCATTTCTTGTTTCTGGAATTCTTCTTTATGCTGTAGGTAAAGTAGTTAATAGAACTACTGTCTCCTGCTCCTGGGGTTGGTGGTTCGAGACTACTTGTGCCCAGGGTGAATGTGGAGGTCAGTAGTTCGACCTTGGAGGTGGACCTCGATATACACCTAACGAATAGACATGCACAAGCTGCCTGTCCTCAGTGTATATTTTACACACACACACACACACACACACACACACACACACACACACACACACACACACACACACACACACACACACACACACACACACACACACACACACACACACACACACACACACACACACACACACACACACACACACACACGTGAGTGTGTGATTATGCGAGACTGGCTAACATCAGAACAGCCTTCAGGAACTTGTGTAAGGAATCATTCAGAACCTTCTATACCACATATGTAAGACCAATCCTGGAGTATGTGGCCCCAGCATGGAGTCCGTACCTTGTCAAACACAAGGCGAAGCTTGAAAAAGTTCAGAGATATGGCACTAGGCTAGTCCCAGAACTAAGAGGCATGAGCTACGAAGAAAGGCTGCGAGTAAAGCACCTCACGGCACTAGAAGGCAGAAGAGTATGGGAGACATGATCACTACCTACAAAATTCTCAGAGGAATTGACAAGGTAGATAAAGATAAACTGTTTAACACGGGTGGTACGCAAACAAGGGGACACAGGTGGAAACTGAGTACCCAAATGAGCCACAGGGACGTTAGAAAGAACTTTTTCAGTGTCAAAATAGTTAACAGATGTAATGCATTAGGCAGTAATGTGGTGGAGGCTGACTCCATACACAGTTTCAAATGTAGATATGATAGAGCCCAGTAGGCTCAGGAATCTGTACATCAGTTGATTGACAGTTGAGAGGCGGGACCAAAGAGCCAGAGTTCAACCCCCCAAGCACAATTAGGTGAGTACACACACACACACACACTCACTCTCTCCCTCTCATAAGGGAGGTGGTGGCCGAGTGGACAGCGCTCTAGACTCGTGGACCTAGGGAGTAAATGTTACTCCTACTGCTATGTAACAAGATTTTGTTGGTACATTTTCATGTAAATTCACAACTCTTCGCGCCGGAAACAAGTCATGAGAGAGCCACACAATAATTTTCGGATCTAACCTTCATTCTTTCTCAATGTGTTGTATACAATGAAATGATTATACATTGCTCTGTTGTGAACATTGTATACAGTACCTCAAGATATACATCCCACAACAGTTAACTAGCTCCCAGATACCTAATTAATTCCCTACTCTCTGTAAATGTTAATGTGATGTCACCGAGCAGTAAATAGGTACCTGGAAATTAGACAGCTGCTACGGGTTGCTTCCTGGTGTGTGTGTACTCACCTATTTGTACTCACCTATTTGTGCTGGCGGGGGTTGAGCTTTGGCTCTTTGGTCCCGCCTCTCAACTGTCAATCAACTGGTGTACAGATTCGTGAGCCTACTAGGCTCTATCACATCTACATTTAAAACTGTGTATGGAGTTAGCCTCCACCACATCACTGCCTAATGCATTCCATCCGTTAACTACTCTGACACTGAAAAAGTTCCTTTTAACGTCTCTGTGGCTCATGTGGGTACTCAGTTTCCACCTGTGTCCCCTTGTTCGTGTCCCACCAGTGTTGAATAGTTTATCCTTGTTTCCCCGGTCGATTGTTTGTGTGTGTGTGTGTGTGTGTGTGTGTGTGTGTGTGTGTGTGTGTGTGTGTGTGTGTGTGTGTGTATACTCACCTAATTGTACTCACCTAATTGTGCTTGCGGGGGTTGAGCTCTGGCTCTTTGGTCCCGCCTCTCAACCGTCAATCAACTGGTGTACAGATTCCTGAGCCTATTGGGCTCTATCATATCTACATTTGAAACTGTGTATGGAGTCAGCCTCCACCACATCACTTCCTAATGCATTCCATTTACTAACTACTCTGACACTGAAAAAGTTCTTTCTAACGTCTCTGTGGCTCATTTGGGTACTCAGCTTCCACCTGTGTCCCCTTGTTCGCGTCCCACCAGTGTTGAATAGTTCATCCTTGTTTACCCGGTCGATTCCCCTGAGGATTTTGTAGGTTGTGATCATGTCCCCCCTTACTCCTCTGTCTTCCAGTGTCGTAAGGTGCATTTCCCGCAGCCTTTCCTCATAACTCATGCCTCTTAGTTCTGGGACTAGTCTAGTAGCATACCTTTGGACTTTTTCCAGCTTCGTCTTGTGCTTGACAAGGTACGGGCTCCATGCTGGGGCCGCATACTCCAGGATTGGTCTTACATATGTGGTGTACAAGATTCTGAATGATTCCTTACACAGGTTCCTGAACGCCGTTCTGATGTTAGCCAGCCTCGCATATGCCGCAGACGTTATTCTCTTTATGTGGGCTTCAGGAGACAGGTTTGGTGTGATATCAACTCCTAGATCTTTCTCTCTGTCTGTTTCATTAAGTACTTCATCTCCTATTCTGTATCCTGTGCCTGGCCTCCTGTTTCCACTGCCTAGTTTCATTACTTTGCATTTACTCGGGTTGAACTTCAACAGCCATTTGTTGGACCATTCACTCAGTCTATCCAGATCATCTTGTAGCCTCCTACTATCATCCTCTGTTTCAATCCTCCTCATAATTTTTGCATCGTCGGCAAACATTGAGAGGAACGAATCTATACCCTCTGGGAGATCATTTACATATACCAGAAACAGTATAGGTCCAAGGACTGACCCCTGCGGGACTCCACTTGTGACGTCTCGCCAATCTGAGACCTCACCCCTCACACAGACTCGTTGTCTCCTGTTGCTTAGGTACTCCTCTATCCACCGGAGTACCTTCCCTCTCACTCCAGCCTGCATCTCCAACTTTCGCACTAGCCTCTTGTGTGGCACTGTATCAAAGGGTTACTGACAATCCAAAAATATGCAGTCTGCCCACCCTTCTCTTTCTTGCCTTATTTTTGTTGCCTGGTCGTAGAATTCAAGTAACCCTGTGAGGCAGGACCTGCCATCCCTGAACCCATGTTGATGCTGTGTTACAAAGTTCCTTCGCTCCAGATGCTCCACTAGTTTTTTTCGCACAATCTTCTCCATCAGCTTGCATGGTATGCAGGTTAGGGACACTGGCCTGTAGTTCAGTGCCTCCTGTCTATCCCCTTTCTTGTATATCGGGACTACGTTAGCTGCTTTCCAAATATCTGGCAGTTCCCCTGTTGCCAGTGATTTGTTATACACTATGGAGAGTGGTAGGCTCAGTTCTCTTGCTCCTTCCTTTAGAACCGAAGGGGAGATTCCATCTGGGCCTATAGCCTTCGTCACGTCCAACTCTAGTAAACACTTCCTTACTTCCCCACTGGTAATCTCAAACTCTTCCAGTGGTTCCTGGTTAGCTATTCCCTCACTTACCTCTGGAATTTCTCCTTGCTCTAAGGTGAAGACCTCCTGGAATTTCTTATTCAATTCCTCACACACTTCCTTGTCATTTGTAGTGAATCCTTCCGCCCCTATCCTTAATCTCATAACCTGTTCCTTTACTGGTGTTTTTCTCCTAATGTGGCTATGCAACAATTTAGGCTGAGTCTTTGCCTTGCTTGCGATGTCATTTTCGTATTGTCTTTCTGCCTCTCTTCTCATCCTGACATATTCATTCCTGGCATTCTGGTATCTTTCTCTGCTCTCCAGTGTCCTGTTATTCCTATAGTTTCTCCATGCCCTTTTACTTTGCTGCTTAGCTAGCCTACATCTTTGATTAAACCATGGGTTTCTCATCTTCATTTCTCTGTTTTCCTTTTGGACTGGGACAAACTTGTTTGCTGCGTCCTTGCACTTCTGCGTGATGTAATCCATCATATCTTGGGCCGTCTTTCCCCTGAGCTCTGTTTCCCATGCTATATCTGTTAGGAATTTTCTTATCCCCTCATAGTTTCCCTTTCGGTATGCTAACCTTTTGGTTTCGGTATCCCTCCTCGAGTTCAATAACCCTTCTTCAATCAAGTACTCAAACACCAGTACACTGTGGTCGCTCATTCCTACTGGGTCCTCAAAACCGATTTCTCTTATGTCGGAGTCGTTCAGAGTGAAGACTAGGTCGAGTCTCGCTGGTTCGTCATTGCCTCTCATCCTTGTGGGTTCTCTGACATGCTGGGTTAAAAAGTTGCTTGTCACCACCTCCAATAGTTTGGCTCTCCATGTATCCTCGCCTCCATGCGGTTCCTTATTCTCCCAGTCAATCTTTCCGTGATTGAAGTCGCCCATGATGAGCAGGTGGGATCTATTTCTACAGGCAGCAGAGGCTGCCCTCTCAATTATAGTGTTAACTGCCTTGTTGTTGTTTTCATACTCTTGACTGGGTCTCCTGTCATTTGGTGGAGGGTTGTATATTACTGCTACTACTATTCTTGGTCCTCCCATTGTTATGGTGCCTGCTATGTATTCTCTGAACTCCTCACAGCCCGGGATGGCCATCTCCTTAAAACTCCATTCCCTTCTCATGAGTAGGGCCACTCCGCCTCCTCCCCTACCTTCCCTCTCTTTCCTTATTACTGTATACTCCTGGGGAAACACGGCATTCATTATGATTCCAGAGAGTTTTGTTTCAGTGAGTCCGATTACATCTGGGTTAACTTCTTGTGCTCTTTCCCTTAGTTCACTTGTCTTGCTTGTGATCCCATCTATGTTCGAGTACACACACCCTGTGTGTGTGTGTGTGTACTCACCTAATTGTACTCACCTAATTGTGCTTGCGGGGGTTGAGCTCTGGCTCTTTGGTCCCGCCTCTCAACCGTCAATCAACTGGTGTACAGATTCCTGAGCCTATTGGGCTCTATCATATCTACATTTGAAACTGTGTATGGAGTCAGCCTCCACCACATCACTTCCTAATGCATTCCATTTACTAACTACTCTGACACTGAAAAAGTTCTTTCTAACGTCTCTGTGGCTCATTTGGGTACTCAGCTTCCACCTGTGTCCCCTTGTTCGCGTCCCACCAGTGTTGAATAGTTCATCCTTGTTTATCCGGTCGATTCCCCTGAGTATTTTGTAGGTTGTGATCATGTCCCCCCTTACTCTTCTGTCTTCCAGTGTCGTAAGGTGCATTTCCCGCAGCCTTTCCTCATAACTCATGCCTCTTAGTTCTGGGACTAGTCTAGTAGCATACCTTTGGACTTTTTCCAGCTTCGTCTTGTGCTTGACAAGGTACGGGCTCCATGCTGGGGCCGCATACTCCAGGATTGGTCTTACATATGTGGTGTACAAGATTCTGAATGATTCCTTACACAGGTTCCTGAACGCTGTTCTGATGTTAGCCAGCCTCGCATATGCCGCAGACGTTATTCTCTTTATGTGGGCTTCAGGAGACATTTTTGGTGTGATATCAACTCCTAGATCTTTCTCTCTGTCTGTTTCATTAAGTACTTCATCTCCTATTCTGTATCCTGTGCCTGGCCTCCTGTTTCCACTGCCAAGTTTCATTACTTTGCATTTACTCGGGTTGAACTTCAACAGCCATTTGTTGGACCATTCACTCAGTCTATCCAGGTCATCTTGTAGCCTCCTACTATCATCCTCTGTTTCAATCCTCCTCATAATTTTTGCATTGTCGGCAAACATTGAGAGGAATGAATCTATACCCTCTGGGAGATCATTTACATATACCAGAAACAGTATAGGTCCAAGGACTGACCCCTGCGGGACTCCACTTGTGACGTCTCGCCAATCTGAGACCTCACCCCTCACACAGACTCGTTGTCTCCTGTTGCTTAGGTACTCCTCTATCCACCGGAGTACCTTCCCTCTCACTCCAGCCTGCATCTCCAACTTTCGCACTAGCCTCTTGTGTGGCACTGTATCAAAGGGTTACTGACAATCCAAAAATATGCAGTCTGCCCACCCTTCTCTTTCTTGCCTTATTTTTGTTGCCTGGTCGTAGAATTCAAGTAACCCTGTGAGGCAGGACCTGCCATCCCTGAACCCATGTTGATGCTGTGTTACAAAGTTCCTTCGCTCCAGATGCTCCACTAGTTTTTTTCGCACAATCTTCTCCATCAGCTTGCATGGTATGCAGGTTAGGGACACTGGCCTGTAGTTCAGTGCCTCCTGTCTATCCCCTTTCTTGTATATCGGGACTACGTTAGCTGCTTTCCAAATATCTGGCAGTTCCCCTGTTGCCAGTGATTTGTTATACACTATGGAGAGTGGTAGGCTCAGTTCTCTTGCTCCTTCCTTTAGAACCGAAGGGGAGATTCCATCTGGGCCTATAGCCTTCGTCACGTCCAACTCTAGTAAACACTTCCTTACTTCCCCACTGGTAATCTCAAACTCTTCCAGTGGTTCCTGGTTAGCTATTCCCTCACTTACCTCTGGAATTTCTCCTTGCTCTAAGGTGAAGACCTCCTGGAATTTCTTATTCAATTCCTCACACACTTCCTTGTCATTTGTAGTGAATCCTTCCGCCCCTATCCTTAATCTCATAACCTGTTCCTTTACTGGTGTTTTTCTCCTAATGTGGCTATGCAACAATTTAGGCTGAGTCTTTGCCTTGCTTGCGATGTCATTTTCGTATTGTCTTTCTGCCTCTCTTCTCATCCTGACATATTCATTCCTGGCATTCTGGTATCTTTCTCTGCTCTCCAGTGTCCTGTTATTCCTATAGTTTCTCCATGCCCTTTTACTTTGCTGCTTAGCTAGCCTACATCTTTGATTAAACCATGGGTTTCTCATCTTCATTTCTCTGTTTTCCTTTTGGACTGGGACAAACTTGTTTGCTGCGTCCTTGCACTTCTGCGTGATGTAATCCATCATATCTTGGGCCGTCTTTCCCCTGAGCTCTGTTTCCCATGCTATATCTGTTAGGAATTTTCTTATCCCCTCATAGTTTCCCTTTCGGTATGCTAACCTTTTGGTTTCGGTATCCCTCCTCGAGTTCAATAACCCTTCTTCAATCAAGTACTCAAACACCAGTACACTGTGGTCGCTCATTCCTACTGGGTCCTCAAAACCGATTTCTCTTATGTCGGAGTCGTTCAGAGTGAAGACTAGGTCGAGTCTCGCTGGTTCGTCATTGCCTCTCATCCTTGTGGGTTCTCCGACATGCTGGGTTAAAAAGTTGCTTGTCACCACCTCCAATAGTTTGGCTCTCCACGTATCCTCGCCTCCGTGCGGTTCCTTGTTCTCCCAGTCAATCTTTCCGTGATTGAAGTCGCCCATGATGAGCAGGTGGGATCTATTTCTACAGGCAGCAGAGGCTGCCCTCTGAATTATAGTGTTAACTGCCTTGTTGTTGTTTTCATACTCTTGACTGGGTCTCCTGTCATTTGGTGGAAGGTTGTATATTACTGCTACTACTATTCTTGGTCCTCCCATTGTTATGGTGCCTGCTATGTAGTCTCTGAACTCCTCACAGCCCGGGATGGCCATCTCCTTAAAACTCCATTCCCTTCTCATGAGTAGGGCCACTCCGCCTCCTCCCCTACCTTCCCTCTCTTTCCTTATTACTGTATACTCCTGGGGAAACACGGCATTTGTTATGATTCCAGAGAGTTTTGTTTCAGTGAATCCGATTACATCTGGGTTAACTTCTTGTGCTCTTTCCCTTAGTTCACTTGTCTTGCTTGTGATCCCATCTATGTTCGAGTACATCACCCTGAAACTGACTCTCTTCTGCTTCTTTTCTGGGGGGGACCTTTGGGATCTGGGGTGAGTGGGAGCTGGGGGGACCTGGCACGGGGGGATTGGTGGAGGAGGAAGGGCTTGGGGTGGTGGGGGAGAGTACAGAGGGTGGATAAGAGGGGGAGGGTACAGGGGGTGGATAAGAGGGGGAGGGTACAGGGGGTGGATAAGAGGGGGAGGGTACAGGGGGTGGATAAGAGAGGGAGGGTTGGGGAAGCATGGGGGGGAGGAGAGGCTGTGGGGGATAGGGGAGATGGGGGGGCTTGGGGGGAGAGAAAAGGGTGGAGGGCGTGGGGGAAAAGGGAGGGGCTGAGGTGGGTGAGGAAGAGGGGAGGGTTTAGGGGAGTGGGGGAGAGGGGAAGACTTAGGTGGGGTGGGGGAGAGTGGGGGGCTTAGGGGGGGAGGGGGGGAAGGGAGGGCATGAGGGTGGGAGAGACGGGAAGGCATGTGGGAGAAGGGAGGGCATGGGGGATGGGGGAGAAGGGAGGTCCTGGGGAGAGGAGTGAGGGGGAGAAGGGGGGTTAGTGGGGGGAGGGGGGTGGGTGGGGGGAGGGTGCCCTAGGTGGATACTTAGTGGGGGGCTGACAGGGGATGGGGCAGGTTGGGTGTCTGTTGGGTAGAATGTGGGGGTGGTGCCCCAATCCCTATGGCTGTTGCACTGTTTGAGGAGGGTTCTCCACTTCCCTCTGGGATTGTAGGGTTCTGGGTTGTGGTACTCTGATTTCCTTCTCTCTCCCTGCGCTCCTTCCTCGCGTCTGCTGTCCGTATTTTCTCTTCCCTTGTCATATCCCTCTGCAGGAATATTTTCTTGAACTTCTCTACACCTTTTAGACAACACTTCCTTGCTAGCAGTTCCTCTTTCGCGATTTCGCTCATGAAAACCACCTTTATCATTCGGTCTCTGTCCTTGTTGTACTTTCCAAGCCTGAAAACCTTTTCAACATTTCGCTCAGCTCCCTCCATCCTTACCTCTTTAAGGATCTCTTTAATCATGTTTTTGTCCTTGTCTCTCCGCTCCTTTGGTCTGGTCTCTGTTTGTTCTTTAATGCCTGCTACTACTACTTCTCTATCTCTCTGTATCAGCCGGCTAGTACATCTAGCTGCTTCCTGAGAGGAAGCCACTTCCATGGCAACTTCCTTAACCGCAGACCTAGCTTCAGGGTTCTTTTTAAGCTTTTCAGCAAATGAGATCTGGGTTGTGGTGGTCCCCTCCACAGTAGCATTCCCATCTCCCCGGGGGTACGGTTTGTGCATGGTATTGTGGAAGTCTCCTTTAGGTATCTTATCTCCTCCTTTGCTGCCCTTAAATCATCTTGCAGGTTGGCTACTGTCTCCCTCATTACCCTAAGTCCTTCACTGAATTCATTCCGCATTTGCTGGAGTACTTCCTTCATCCAGGCTTCCTGTTCCACCCCATCCTCTGTGTTTGTTCCAGTTGTGAATGTCCTGCGTTTGGCAGTCAGAGTTCGTCTCCCTTCCATGATTTCCCTTAAATAGAGAGAGAGAGAGAGAGAGAGAGAGAGAGAGAGAGAGAGAGAGAGAGAGAGAGAGAGAGAGAGAGAGAGAGAGAGAGAGAGAGAGAGAGAGAGAGAGAGAGAGAGAGAGAGAGAGAGAGAGAGAGAGAGAGAGAGAGAGAGAGAGAGAGAGAGAGAGAGAGAGAGAGAGAGAGAGAGAGAGAGAGAGAGAGAGAGAGAGAGAGAGAGAGAGAGAGAGAGAGAGAGAGAGAGAGAGAGAGAGAGAGAGAGAGAGAGAGAGAGAGAGAGAGAGAGAGAGAGAGAGAGAGAGAGAGAGAGAGAGAGAGAGAGAGAGAGAGAGAGAGAGAGAGAGAGAGAGGAGAGAGAGAGAGAGAGAGAGAGAGAGAGAGAGAGAGAGAGAGAGAGAGAGAGAGAGAGAGAGAGAGAGAGAGAGAGAGAGAGAGAGAGAGAGAGAGAGAGAGAGAGAGAGAGAGAGAGAGAGAGAGAGAGAGAGAGAGAGAGAGAGAGAGAGAGGAGAGAGAGAGAGAGAGAGAGAGAGAGAGAGAGAGAGAGAGAGAGAGGAGAGAGAGAGAGAGAGAGAGAGAGAGAGAGAGAGAGAGAGAGAGAGAGAGAGAGAGAGAGAGAGAGAGAGAGAGAGAGAGAGAGAGAGAGAGAGAGAGAGGAGAGAGAGAGAGAGAGAGAGAGAGAGAGAGAGAGAGAGAGAGAGAGAGAGAGAGAGAGAGAGAGAGAGAGAGAGAGAGAGAGAGAGAGAGAGAGAGAGAGAGAGAGAGAGAGAGAGGAGAGAGAGAGAGAGAGAGAGAGAGAGAGAGAGAGAGAGAGAGAGAGAGAGAGAGAGAGAGAGAGAGAGAGAGAGAGAGAGAGAGAGAGAGAGAGAGAGAGAGAGAGAGAGAGAGAGAGAGAGAGAGAGAGAGAGAGAGAGAGAGAGAGAGAGAGAGAGAGAGAGAGAGAGAGAGAGAGAGAGAGAGAGAGAGAGAGAGAGAGGAGAGAGAGAGAGAGAGAGAGAGAGAGAGAGAGAGAGAGAGAGAGAGAGAGAGAGAGAGAGAGAGAGAGAGAGAGAGAGAGAGAGAGAGAGAGAGAGAGAGAGAGAGAGAGAGAGAGAGAGAGAGAGAGAGAGAGAGAGAGAGAGAGAGAGAGAGAGAGAGAGAGAGGAGAGAGAGAGAGAGAGAGAGAGAGAGAGAGAGAGAGAGAGAGAGAGAGAGAGAGAGAGAGAGAGAGAGAGAGAGAGAGAGAGAGAGAGAGAGAGAGAGAGAGAGAGAGAGAGAGAGAGAGAGAGAGAGAGAGAGAGAGAGAGAGAGAGAGAGAGAGAGAGAGAGAGAGAGAGAGAGAGAGAGAGAGAGAGAGAGAGAGAGAGAGAGAGAGAGAGAGAGAGAGAGAGAGAGAGAGAGAGAGAGAGAGAGAGAGAGAGAGAGAGAGAGAGAGAGAGAGAGAGAGAGAGAGAGAGAGAGACATCATCTTCATTTCCTCTTATTAATGTTATATATACATGTACACATAATCATACATACATGTACATCTATATACATATGCGGTAAATCCAGAGAAATGAAATATGGAATTTTCCGCATACAAATGATTATTGTTTTGTGATCGTCAATTGCATATATACATATACATACATATACATTCACATACATATTCAATCACCCACACAAATACACACATCAATAATCTTTGTATCACAAGTGATTCAACAAGAGGCTCACAAGTACAATACAATACAATACAATTTTATTTAGGTAAGGTACATACATACAATAAATATTTACGAGGATTGTTTAACTTATAGGTATAGCTAGTACATACAATGCCTAAAGCCACTATTACGCAAAGCGTTTCGGGCATGATAAACTTAAATGACAAGCTTAATACTAATTGAGCATAATGAGTAGAATGAAAACAAGAAATGAAAACATAGATGAAAAAGCAGCACAAATACAATTATGTCGACAAACAGCGCTCTTTAAAGAAAAAAACAGACATTGGTTGACAATAGAAGGGTAAGGTAGGTTACAGGGAATTTATTAGGTATAGCTTCGCTTTTAACTTAAACTGGTTGAGAGAGGTACAGTCTTTAACATGGTTGGGAAGGTCATTCCACATTCTGGGCCCCTTGATTTGTAGAGCATTTCTAGTTTGATTAAGTCGTACTCTAGGAATATCAAAACTGTATTTATTTCTGCTGTGATGCTCATGGGTTCTGATACAACCTTCTATGAAGCTTTTGAGATCAGGATTGGCATTATAGTTTAGCGTTTTATATATGTATAATACACATGAGAGAATGTGCAGTGACTTAATGTCTAACATATTCAGAGATTTAAGTAGGGGTACCGAGTGGTGTCTGGGGCCAGAATTGGATATTGTCCTAATAGCAGCTTTGTGTTGAGTAATTAGAGGACGTAAGTGATTTTGGGTAGTAGAGCCCCAAGCACAAATACCATAGTTGAGATATGGATAGATAAGGGAGTAATAGAGAGTCACCAGGGCAGGGCGTGGTACATAATATCTGATCTTAGAAAGAATACCCACAGTTTTTGAAACTTTTTTTGATATGTTTAGAATGTGTCCCTGGAAATTCAGCTTGTGGTCAATGAGAATGCCAAGGAATTTACCATCTAATTTGTTACAAATTTGGGTATTGTTTATTTTGAGATTTATTTGATTAGAGGATTTATTGCCAAACAGAATATAAAAGGTTTTGTCAATGTTAAGGGTGAGTTTGTTGGCAGTTAGCCACAGATGGACTTTATTTAGCTCAGTATTTACTGTGGCATTTAGAGCAAGGGGATCAGGACTGGAGTAAATGAAGGTTGTGTCGTCAGCAAATAGAATTGGTTTGAGGTGTTGGGAGGCATTTGGAAGGTCATTAATGTAGATGAGAAAGAGGAGAGGGCCAAGTATGCTGCCCTGGGGAACACCAATGTTGATGGGTAGGGTGGGAGAAATTGTATTATTCACAGAAACATATTGGAGCCTGTCAGTAAGGTAGGATTTGAGGTATTGTAGGGAGTGTCCTCTGACTCCATAATGATGTAATTTAAGAAGAAGGTTTTGGTGGTCACTATACTAGGCACTTTACATCTATGGTGAGTCGTCCAATTACTAGTCTTGCTCTACACCCACCCAACTGGGCGGCAGCTTAACAGTCATGTGCTCTACACCCACCCAACTGGGCGGCAGCTTTACAGTCATGTGCTCCACACCCACCCAACTGGGCGGCAGCTTAACAGTCATGTGCTCCACACCCACCCAACTGGGCGGCAGCTTAACAGTCATGTGCTCCACACCCACCCAACTGGGCGGCAGCTTAACAGTCATGTGCTCCACACCCACCCAACTGGGCGGCAGCTTAACAGTCATGTGCTCTACACCCACCCAACTGGGCGGCAGCTTTACAATCATTTGCATGAATTACTTACAGTAAGCAAATTTTAGATACTTCGAGATTTCGGGCAGCACATCATTATAAATGAAGTACTTACACTTTTCTTGGACACCAATGATGGTGTTATCTCTGAATTCCGCGATTTTTTTTTAAATTCCAGTACTGTATATAATGACGCAAAGTATACGAATAGTTCTGCAATAGTGATCCTATCCTGCGTCATAATTTACATACATATCTACTTCTGTTTTGTGTATTAAAATTACTACATTTTTATGTTAATTTATTTCTGTAAATGAAGATGATGATAAATTTCAATAAATGTAAGTAAGAACATAAGAACGGAAACTGGTCGCGTAAATGGAAATGGTTGGGTACATTTCCTTTCACCTACCTAATGCGAATATTCATGTGTCCGGACACTGGCGATGGTGTGGTATTGCCTATTTATTTGACCATATCTTTGCTTTCATTTAAGATATGTTTTCCTTGAAATGTATTTACATTATCGTCTACATCTGTCTTTATTCTGAAATAAAAACCTTTGACGTTACTTTGCATATATGTACATTAATTATAAAATTGATTGGCTTGTGTGCAGGCCTTTACACTCCCTGAGCGAGCCATCAAGTAACTATAAAAAGGCATATATCTTCACTTTCACTTCAGTTATATTTATACCAAAGTATTAACATGCAGCTTATATGTCTTTCTGATGACATAAAAAACTTCGTTTTTTACAATATCTAGATTCAATTAACATTGATCTTCAAAAGGTCATAGTTCCCATCGAAAGGGAGAGCGCCGGCCAACCCAGCAAACACAGAACGTTTGTGGACGTTTTTAAATGGTTCCACAAAGGTAATACTGTAACTTTTGACATAAATACGTATATCTGATGTTCTTAAAACCAAAGGATATAACTAAAAACATATATTCTTGAGACACAGTTTTTTAAGATTTATGTAAAAATTTAAAAATAATAGTGAATGCTATGGTATTATAATGTTTTCATGCTTTATATTTAAGAATAAATAATTTTCAGTCAACATTTAGTTTTTTTTGTTTACTTTCTGTAAAGCTATCCAATTTACGTTCTTATAACATAAATATAACATTTATATGACGTCAGTATAACGTTATTTACACGACATCATTACGTTATTATGATGTTATATTAACGTATAATTCCTGTGTGAAAACCAGAATATATATTGAACTTTATGTTTTAAACCTTGTAAAGTTATCATAAAACTTGGAATAAGACGGTAAGCATGCTTTACTTATGAAAATATACAAACAAATCAACAAAAACATTTTAACATAAAAAACATAAACATAACATAAATTAATTGCATGCATGGGAGTTAACTGGAACTCTGTAATATTGCATACATGAACCTTAAGGTACAAACCCAGTGTATTTACTCATGCAGTTCTTTCCTAAATCTAAATTTTTCCAATTTTTACACTTTGTTTCGAGTTCTGTCTTGTGTTGCTACTTTTAATACCCCATTAATGTCCCCTTTGTTATGTCCATTCATCCCATTGTGCACCTCTACCATATGTCACTCCTAATTCTTTGCTTTTCTAGAGAATGTAATATAAGCTTTGACAATCTTTCTTCATATGACAGGTTAACAGGTAGAACAAAGATTACCATTTATATATGGATAACTATTATAAGTCGGTTTGAATGAGTGAATTGCTGCTTGAAGATAGGTATATACACCTGTGGTACTATCAGATTGCATCGTGGTGAGCCTAAAACCCTTCAGATCCAAGCAAAGGGTAAAATGCCAGCAGATACAATTGCGAACACATTGATACCAAAATGAAAGACATATGACGAGAATTGAGGTAACCAAAGTGAAAAGAGTGTTCACATTACATTGCACTAGAGTGCTCCCGGGTTACTTTCTCTCACTTTCTCTGTTTTGTGCGGATGGTACACCTTGCTTTTGGAGTTTATATGCATTTAAACCTGTAGATAATTCTATTGCTAACACATTGATACCAAAATGAAAGACCTAGGATGACAATTGGGGTGACCAAAATGAAAAGAGTGTATACATTTTATCGCTCTTGTGCGCTCCCTGGTAACACACTCTCGCTTACTCTGTTTGTTGCGGATGGTAAGCCGGGCTTTTGGAGTTTATATGCCTTTAGTCCTGTAGAGAATTATATTGCGAACACATTGATGCCAAATTGAAAAAACTAGGATGAGAATTGAGGTAACAAAGTTGAAAAGGGTATACACTTTTCAGTATTATCACGCTCTCTAATGTAATGAGAGTTGCCTGAGGGTGGCTCAGCTTTCTTTTTCTGGTACCCTTGGCCTACATTCATCTTGTCGGCGGGTGGAGCGCGCTGCTGTCTTTGACATTATATGCACATAGTTCTGTTGGGAATTCTATTGCGACCGCATTGATACCAAAATGAAAGACATAGGACGAGAATTAAGGTGACAAAGTTGAAAAGAGTATACACTTTTCAGTATTTCCGCGCACTACCAGGGAATGTCCAAACAAAAATGGAGAGAGTGGAGGAGTAACTTGCCCAAAACGCGAAAGTGTTTGGGGAGATTAACTTTCGTTCAATACTATTATGCAAAAGGAGCCACACATCTATGGTTCATCCAATAAAATCAGCAGACTTCTAGATGTTACTACTGCTCGGCTTAGACTCGGTTACAAGTATTTCTGGGAATTCTCATTATCTGCCGATGTAGACCTGACCAAATGTTAACTGTCAACAAAATTATTTGCACACCCCTTCGTCACTATGTGATAGTGAATTCAGAGACAATTCTATAACCAATGTACCAACGATGTGTCAATATTTCATTCAAAATGATCTGGTACCAGAAATTTTAGCCAAATATCCCCAGTTTGCTAACTGTAAGTAGTAACTAAGTGATTGTAACCTATCCACCGCTGCCCACTGGATGGGGAGCGGTGTGCAGGACAAACATATCAATTGTGACACTAGCTCTCCACATATGTCAGTTGCTTAATTTAGAAACTGTACTTGTGATCGATCTCGAACCTATTGTTGATGTGACGACTTATACTGAATTTTGTAACTAGCTCATCAAGATTGTAACTTGCTTAGCTAAATGAATTGTTGGGTTCAGTCCCTGAGCCCATTATGTGCCTCTGCAACCCTTTCCACTACCGCCCACAAGATGGGTATGGGGTGCATAATAAATGAACTAAACTAACTTTAAGGCATCCTGAAAGAAAGCTTGGAGGGCTTGAAAAATTGCAGAACGAAGCCTTGAGGATAATCCTTGGGTGCCTTCGTACCACAAAGATACTTAATATGAGAAAGGAACTTAATATTCCGAGCGTTGTTTATCGTGTTACTGAAAATAACTGTCAAATTGGTATAAAAATGCTTAGGCTAGCTCATCCTAACCCTTGCACAGAAGCCCTCCAGAATTTCTTTATTGAATGTAAACATTGTTTCAAATAGATAAATAAAATTGGAACTGAACTCAGAAAGTATCAGATTTATAATTTGTACCAAGAGAGACAACAATAGCACTTTCCTGCACTGTAGGAAATTACACCCTTTTCAATTTTAATCCCTCCCTTTCCATCAAAGGAGCAAATTAGAGATCAGTCCCAGCTTTGTCTTGAGGCAAAGCTCAACGTCTTAAGCCATATTGATGCTCTGTCCACAGAGCATTCTCTCTCTCAAATCATATACACTGAAGGTTTCCTACAGCGCCCAACGGGTGCAGCTGGAAGTGCAGTTGTCCTGGCAATAGGATATGACTTATATTTTGAGTGGGGAGTCCGTATAAACAACTGGGCCTCTACCCTTCAGACTGAACTATTTGCCTTGCTCCTTGCACTGAAATGTGTACAAGTATCCAAACTTGATACATTAGTTGTAAGTGACTCTTTATCATCCTTAATTGCTCTCAACTCTTTAAGACATAACTGTAACATGCTTGTGTCTGAAGCTAGACACAAATACAATAACAACTTGAGGAACCTTATCATAAACAATAATCTCAACAAAAATCACATAGTTCTCAGAGGTGATTTCAATATTGACCTAGGGCTACAAAATAACCCTCAAGTAGACTGTTTCCTCAACAGCATGAATTCCTGTATGCTCATCCCCGCAATCACCAGGCCCACCCGAGTCACTCAAACATCTGCGACTACCCTGGATCACTGATGGACCAACATAACAGCTCCTCTTACATCAAGTATAATCACTGACAGAACAACTGACCACTATCCTACCTTCCTTGTAGCGAACATGGCCATAACACCACCAGGTAACAAGAAAATTACCTTTAGGTTACAATGTGAAGCGGCAATAGGCAATCTCACAAATGCCCTCCACAATGTAAACTGGGAATCTAAATTTATCAATACACAGGATAATAATTCGTTAACTAGCCTCTTTCCAAAATTTAAAGCCTTTACAATACTTATTGTCCTCTCCTCACCAAGCAAGTAACTGGCAAAAAGGTTAAATAATCCCTGGCTCACTAATGGCATACTTAAAGCAATCGACAAGAAACATGAATATGAAAAAAAAAACTTAGGATTGGCCTAGTTGGAAAAGAAGTAGTTAAGAGGTATTCATCAGTGCTTACCAGTATAATAAGAGCAAAGCGTTCCTATTACGAGAATAGATTCAAAGAAGCAAAAGGCAACATAAAAAGCACATGGAGAGCCATCTCTACCATCCTAGGAGCTAAACAACATTCACATAATAAGATAAAAATCTCCAAGGATGGTTATACACCTGCAACAGATCTTGAAACAGCAACTGAATTTAATAGCTTCTTTTCATCGTTTGGTGCTCACCTTGCCCGAAAAATCCCAGAGACTCAGACATATGTTACCACATATCTTTCACGCAGCTATCCAAACTCTCTTCTCCTCTCTCCGGTCAGCCCTACAGATGTTGTGTCCATCATTCACTCGCTAAAAACCAAAGCTGGGAACATTAGTGAAATACCATCGATGGTACACAGGCGTGCCTCCCATGCCCTTGCACCATCCATAGCACTGCTGTTCAACAAATCCCTAGAGTGTCATACCTTCCCTGATATCCTTAAAAAAGCAAGAGTAACGCCAGTTCATAAAGGAGGTAACACGGCAGACATAAATAATTACAGACCCATATCGAATCTACCTATATTATCAAAATTATTTTTTTTTTTTTTACAAACAGCTCTACTCCAATCTTGTAAAATTCAATATACTAAGTCCCTGTCAGTTTGGCTTCCGCTCCCAAAAGAGTACCAATGATGCTATTGTTAGTCTGCTTGACTTAATCTTCTCAGCCCTTGACAAAAGTGAGTTTCCAATTGAACTCTTCATCGGCCTGAGAAAGGCCTTTGATACTGTTAACCATAACTACCTCTTACTTAAATTCCACCATTATGGAATCCGTGGCCTTGCCCTAAACTATATCCGATCCTATCTTAGTAACAGACACCAATATGAAGCCATCAATGATATAACCTCTCCCACTCTACCACTTAATTACCGTAAAGGTGCCACAGAGCAGCATCCTAGGACCCTCCTGTTTCTTATATACATCAATGATCTCCCTAATGTCTCTAACATACTTAAACCTATATTGTTGGCTGATGATACTACTCATCTACTCTGACCCCAACCCACTCCTGTTAAATAATGTTGTAAACAATTAATTAAAAAAAGTCTACTTGTGGATGTCAACCAACAAACCTCACACAAAACATAGAAAAGACCTACTATATCTTATTTGGAAACAAATCAACAAATGCAATTCAGCTTCAGATAGATAATGTAAACATTAGCAATAAAAATGATGGAAAGTTTCTTAGCCTATACTTAGACAAGAGACTCAACTTCCGCACCCATATACAACACATAACTAAAAAGGTTTCTAAAACAGTTGGTATACTGTTTAAGATCAGATATTATGTACCCTACTCTGCTCTCCTCTCACTCTATTATGCACTTATCTATCCCTATCATTCTTATGGCGTTTGTGCTTGGGGTTCAACCTCTGCAAACTACCTCAAGCCCATCATCATCCAGTAAAAATCTGCTATCAGGACAATAAATAACTCTACCTTCAGACAACACACAGCTCCCTTGTTCAAATCCTTAAACATGCTAAACAAATTCACTCCATACATTCTCCTGTGTAAATTACGTTTATAAAGCCCTTTTTCTAACTGCAAACCCTGTTCTGAAACTCTTCCTGGACAGATGTAATAGAACACATGGCCACGTCCCCACCAGACATAAATATCTCTTTGATATCCCCAGAGTCAAACTTAATCTATGTAAACACTCTATGTAAATAAAGGGACCTAGTCTATGGAACTCACTCCCTTATAATGATTTGAAAAGCTGTCCAACTTCTGCCATATTCAAAAATAAAACCAAAAAGTACCTGTAGTACTTTTTAAGTACGAGGGAGTAATGCGCAAAGCGTCCCTCACCTGTGACGTCACAGCGTCACCTGACGCCATATCAACACATCGGCCATTTTGTCGTCAGTTCAGTCATGGCGAGGACTAACCCTTCATGCAAACTGCACCTACTATCAAGAAGAAGAAGATTTTGTGTTCCACCGATAGTATTATCGTAAGTAAGCACTTATATTTTATATTTTATTAAATTAATTGATTCTATTTTTCTGTAATAAAGGTCCAAAGGGTTGTTAAGGAACAAGGGTGTAGCGATACCGACGCTCAGTGCGCTCAACTCACACCAAAGTATCACCTGTGTAGCTTCTGCAATTAGTGTTAATTAGTTATGCTATAAGATAATGAAGCGAGTATAAGATTAACTCGCTACAAGGGTACTGTGTTGGGAGGTGAGGGCTGTTACTGGTGTCTGTGGGGATGTGAGGACTTGTACCAACCACTATCACCACCAGTACCTTGTCTTGCATCCTGCTTAGTATTCCTATTGAGATATGAAGTATTATTGCATTCATATAATTATTCATTCATTGTCATTACTATTTTTATGGGCTATGTTCTGTTACCCTAATGCTTTTTACCCCTGGGCATGTCCATTTACTCTCCAGCCCTTCACAAGCCACTGCTGCACCCCCTCCATGCCCATACTTACTGTGCTTATTCTTACAGGACTGCACTGCATTATGTGGTGCTCACTGCCTGGACACCTTGATACATGCATTATAGGGTTCTGGTAGTTGTTCTACTCACCAAGCCCTTCCAAGGCCAGGCTTGACATGTGAGAGCTTGGTCCAACAGGCTGTTGCTTGGACAGGCCCCTCAGGCCCACATATCCACCACAGCCTTGTTTGTCCGGCACTTCAAAATCAAATGTTTATTTACGTAAGGTACATACATATTTTTAGGTAAGGTACTCTTTATTTGGGTAAATTTATCTTCGTAGTATTTAGCTTTGGCTCGTCTAATTATCTTGGATAGCAATAACGAGTAATTCTTTGAGAATTCTTTGGAGACAATTCCTAACCTATACTTCTCCCAACCTAACCTATACTTCTCCCAACCTATACTTCTTCTCAAGGTCATCTTCACTTCTTGAAGATGTTCAGGTTTTCTCTTGAAGATGTCGACGGTTGTTCCAGCAATACTGTATTTCTTTTATTGCTGAAAACCTGTTTTCAGCCATAAAAAAATAATCCTGAATCCAGAAAAAAATCCCTTTTGTATCGTCTGGAAATTTTCAAATATTGCTGATCAAACCTGAGTCTAAATTATTTGTATATATTATGAATTACAGAGGTCCCAGGACAGGGTTTTTAGGCACTCCACTTACATTTTCCCACTCTGACTTAACCCCCATTTATACAAACTCAGTCTTATCTTTTAGCTAATAATTTATTGTACACACCATACTCAGCCTGTGTAGGGTAGTTTATTGTGCATGTGTAGTATATATATTTGTGTAGTATATTTGGTATATTTAATGCCTCTAACCTCTCCTCATAGTTCTTGTCCTTCAGTTCTGGGAGCCACTTAGTAGCATGTCTTTGCACCTTTTCCAGTTTGTTTATGTGCTTCTTAAGATATGGGCACCATACAACCGCTGCATATTCCAACTTTGGTCTAACAAAAGTCGTGAACAATTTCTTGAGTATTTCGCCATTCATGCATTTAAAAGCTCTGAATATTATCCTTTACCTGCAATTGGTTGTTGCTGTATTTATAGAATATGATTTGTTCTACTTTACATTTGTTTGTTCCTTTTTTTCAAAATTTCTTTCTGCCTCTCTCCTCACTGCCGTGTAGTTGTTTCTCTTTGTATTACTGATATGTTTGGGGGTTTGGCCTCTTCGTATATTGATTCCATTTTTGTGTCTTTTGGTCTCTGTCCGTCTTGAAATTTCAGTTGAACAAATCCTGTTTCCTAGTTCTGCATCTTTGTTTTGGTATAAATGTTTTTGTTCCTTTATCATATATTTCACAAAATTGACATACTGTGCATTAATTCATCTCAATTACTTCCTTTCCTAACAGCAAGCCTTTCCAGTAAAATTCTTTGAATTCTTTTCTGACTTCTGGCCTAATGTTTGTTTTATCCTAGTGTGTATGATGCCTAGCGTGTGTCTGGTGCCTGTTGTGTTAAACCGAAGATAAATGCATAAGTATAGGTCAGTAATTTCTCCAGCTTTGAAAGGGGCTTTCATTATGCAGCAGTATTCCACTCTAGAGAGCACTAGCGTCTTGAAAACTATCATCATCGGTATAGCATCTCTAGTGTGAAAAGTTCTTGTTATCTATCCTGTCATTTTTCTTGCAGTTGTGACGGCTACTTTATTGTGTTCTTTAAATGTAAGGCCTTCTGACATCAGTACACCCAAATCCTTTACGTTGCTTTTCCGTTCAATGTTATGATTTGACTGAGTTTTGTAAGTGGTTTCCGTTTTTATATTTTTTATTTTTTCCGTAGCGCATGAGCTGAAACTTATGTTCGTTAATCACCATGTTATTTTCTGTAGCCCATAGAAAGACCTGATTTACATCTGATTGGAGGTTTGCCGTGTCCTCTATGTTGCCTACTCTCGTGAAGATTCTAGTGTCATCTGCAAAGGATGATCAAGTACTATAGGTTGTGTCCTTGTCTATGTCCGATATGAGGATGAGAAAAAGTATTGGAGCAAGCACAGTACGCTTGGGGACTGAGCTCTTTACGGTTGATGGTCCAGATTTTATTTTGTTGACTACTACACATTGGGTTCTATTAGTCAGGAAGTTGTATATCCATCTGCCTATTTTTCCGGTAATTCCTTTTGAACGCATTTTATGTGCAATAACACAATGGTCACATTTGTCAAAGGCTTTTTTTTGTCAAAGCGTTTTGTTTGTCTTCCATGGCATCTAGTGCCATGTCAGAGTGGTCCAGCAACTGTGATAGGCAAGAGCGCCCTGTTCTGAAACCATGTTGTCTGGGGTTATGGAGATGCTGTGATTCCATGTATTTTGTGATCTTACTTCTTAGCATTCTCTCAAAGATTTTTATGATGTGCGATGTTAGTGCTATCGGTCTGTAGTTTTTTGCCTCTGCCTTATTTCCTCCTTTATGGGGCGGTGCTATCTCTGCTGTTTTTAGTATGTCAGGGACAATGCCAGTATCTTGGCTTTGTCTCCAAAGAATGTGAAGGGCCTGCGATAACGTTTTTTACAGTTCTTGATGAATATAGAGTTCCAAGAGTCAGGGCCTGGTGCAGAGTGCATAGGCATACTGTCTATGGCTTCTTCAAAATCCAGTGGGGATAGGATCACATCTGATTTATGATTTGATGTTGGTATCATATCCATGAAAAATTCATTTGGGTTATCAATCAGATGGATGGAGAGCTACACTCGTGGTGTCCCATTTTCCCAGCACTCTTTGTCATATAATGCTTTGAAACTTTTGACGGATTTGGCCTCCACCACCTTCTCACCTAACATGTTCCAACCGTTTACCATTCTGTTTGCAAAAGTGAATTGTCTTACATTTCTTCGGCATCTTTGTTTAGTTCGTTTAAATCTATAACCTCTTGTTCTTGAAATTCCAGGTCTCGGGAAATCTTCCCTATCAAGTTTATCAATTCCTGTTACTGTTTTGTACGTAGTGATCATATCTCCTCTTTTCCTTCTGTCTTCTAGTTTGGAATATTTAATGCCTCTAATGTCTCCTCATAAATCCTGCCCTTCAGTTTTGGTATGAATGTTTGTGTGCCTTCATCGTATATTTTGCAAAATATGGAATACATCTCATTTACTTTACTTTAAGAATATGGTTCGATCAATTAAAAACCCTCTTGTTCAAATTGCAAAGAGACTGAAAGAGATGCAGCATGCTCAATGGATTATATATTAGTGATTATTATTAGGATTATATATTAGTGAATCATATTAGTGATTCAATTATTATGGTCATAAAACAATAAACAAATAGTTTTGGTGTTATTACACTCTATTCACAGGTTATATATAAGTATCTGCATGTTTTGTTCACCATTACAAACCACTAAGTTGGTTTGATTTTTGTTGAGATTGTTATTTATGATAAGATTCCTTACGTTATCTGAGAATGAAGCTATGTCGGTATTGGGAAATCTATAGATGGCACTTATAGTCAAGGAGGATTTAAGGGATTTACTGGAGAACTTGGCAAAGGTATATTCACAATAGTCGTCTCTATTACTAATGAGACTATTGCAGATGAAGGTATCATTGTAAGATATTGCTATGCCACCTCCTTTTTTTATTAGGCCTGCAGTTGTGAATGGCTTTATTATCAGCCAAGTTGTAGCATACAACATAGCATATATATGTATATGGCATACATATATATATATATACACATATATATATATATATATATATATATATATATATATATATATATATATATATATATATATATATATATATATATATATATATATATATATATATATATATATATATATATGTTATGTTACAACATAACAGGCCAATTACACTGGATTAATCTTTGTGTTTAGATAGGAGATGCCTCGTATGGGCCAATAAGCCTTCTGCAGCCCCTATGTTTATCCCTTATGTATCCCCCCATGTTTTCACCTTCATTGTATTATCACCTGACCTAATGCGGGTATAAAATCAACTAATATATATATATATATATATATATATATATATATATATATATATATATATATATATATATATATATATATATATATATATATATATATATATATATATATATATATATATATATATATATTCAAAATTCGTCAGTGTACTACATTTTTGTTGTTGCTTTTAGGTGATGCTTTTAACCAGTGTACGTGGGTCTGATTGTGCAACCACAGTTCGAAGAATAATGAAGATATGAACAAACGGCCTGTGGTCACTATACAGTCTGGAAGGGCAAAAGAAGAAATTGGCATTTCTACAAAAACAAGAACTATATAATGTTATTTTAAGTAAGTAACCAAAAAATTAAATAATTTTTTTAAAGTTTAAAATTCACTTAAAAATGTAAATTTTAAGTTAAAAAATTTTAACCAAAAAACTTGATATTTTTCATATTTGGAACCATTCCATAATCCCAAGCATAAATGATTATATTTCTATCACTTGCTCTTAAGATTGTTTCATTTAATAGAGGTTGGGCATAATTGTTCTCTGCTGCTAATAGAACTGACTGACTTAGCTATAGGAAAATGTAAAATTAATTGGTTTATCCATTACAGTATTTTGCAGTTTATTTCATGATCCTGTGCTTAATACTTGCATAAATAGTAGATTACAAAATGCATTTTTATATCATTAGTATTGAATAATAATAATGCAAATAATTGACTTATAAATGATGTACAATTAATTGGTAGGTGATATTATATTATTAATATTTTTTCATTCTTGCAAAGCCTTAACAAAGTCATTAACATGTTAATATAAACTTGATCACCTTCCACTTATTTTCTCATGTGCTACCTACATGTACAAAACCTTATTCCTAAATGCATATTTTGTTCTGAAACTTGTCCTTTATATGTTGTGTATCACCATCTCTGGAGAGTTTTATCTGATTGATGTATAAATTACTTTTAATTTTACAGAATATTATTGTTATACTGAATTTATTATTATATAAATAACTTAATTTTACAGAATCATCTATCAACGCACATCCACAAGTTGAGGAGGAGGATGTGACCTTCCAGATGTCTGAAGTACTGAAACAGGCACCAAACAGGCCTGGTGGATCTAGGTACAAGGTAAAATAATTTAATTTTTTTTTTTTTTTTTTTTACTAATTGTCCGATATATATATATATATATATATATATATATATATATATATATATATATATATATATATATATATATATATATATATATATATATATAAATATATATATAATGTGTCGTACCTAGTAGCCAGAACGCACATCTCAGCCTACTATGCAAGGCCCGATTTGCCTAATAAGCCAAGTTTTCTTGAATTAATGTTTTTTCGACTACCTAACCTAACATTTTCAGCTACCTAACCTAACCTATAAAGATAGGTTAGGTTCGGTCATATATCTCTATTAATTTTAACTCCAATAAAAAAAGAATTGACCTCATACATAATGAAATGGATAGCTTTATCATTTCATAAGAAAAAAAATAGAGAAAATATATTAATTCATGAAAACTTGGCTTATTAGGCAAATCGGGCCTTGCATAGTAGGCTGAAAAGTGCGTTCTGGCGACTAGGTACGACACATTATATATATATTTATATATATATATATATATATATATATATATATATAATATGTATGTGTGTGTGTGTAATTACCTAAGTGTAGTTAAAGGATGAGACCGTCTTCCCAGCACTCTTTGTCATATAACGCTTTGAAACTACTGACAGTCTTGGCCTCCACCACCTTCTCACCTAACTTGTTCCAACCGTCTACCACTCTATTTGCGAAAGTGAATTTTCTTATATTTCTTTAGCATCTGTGTTAAGCTAGTTTCAATCTATGACCTCCTGTTCTTGAAGTTCCATGTCTCAGGAAATCTTCCCTGTCGATTTTATCAATTCCTGTTACTATTTTGTATGTAGTGATCATATCACCTCTTCTGTCTTTTAGTTTTGGCATATTTAATGCCTCTAACGTCTCCTCGTAGCTCTTGCCCTTCAGTTCTGGGAGCCACTTAGTAGCATGTCTTTGCACCTTTTCCAGTTTGTTGATGTGCTTCTTAAGATATGGGCCAACTTCTGTTGTTGGGCACCACACAACAGCTGCATATTCTAGCTTTGGCGTAACAAAAGTCATGAACAATTTCTTTAGTATATCACCATCCATGTATTTAAACGCAATTCTAAAGTTAGAAAGCGTAGCATAGGCTCCTCGCACAATATTCTTTATGTGGTCCTCAGGTGATAGTTTTCTATCTAGAACCACCCCTAGATCTCTTTCTTTATCAGAATTCTTTAAAGATTTCTCACATAATGTATAGGTTGTGTGGGGTCTATGTTCTCCTGTTCCACATTCCATAACATGGCATTTATTAACATTAAATTCCATTTGCCAAGTGGTGCTCCATATACTTATTTTATCCAGGTTTTCTTGAAGGGCATGACAATCATCTAAATTTCTTATCCTTCCTATTATCTTAGCATCATCAGCAAACATGTTCATGTAATTCTGTATACCAACTGGTAGATCATTTATGTAGACAATAAACATCACTGGTGCAAGAACTGAACCCTGTGGTACTCCACTTGTGACATTTCTCCAGTCCGATACATTGCCTCTGATTACTGCCCTCATTTTTCTATGTCAGAAAATTTTTCATCCATATTAGAAGCTTACCTGTCACTCCTCCAATATTTTCCAGTTTCCAGAACAACCTCTCTATGTGGAACTGTCGAATGCCTTTTTTAGGTCCAAATAGATGCAGTCAACCCAACCATCTCTTTCCTGTAATATATCTGTTGCTCGATCATAGAAACTGAGTAAATTCGATACACAGGATCTTCCAAATCGAAAACCATACTGTCTGTCTGAAATTATATCATTTCTCTCCAGGTGTTCTACCCATTTAGTTTTAATTATTTTTTCCAATATTCCAATTCCAATTTTTTCCAATAATGTGTGTGTGTGTATGTATATTTGTGTTGTTGAATATGACCGAAAGTCAGTCTTTCTGCCCCTCTCCTTACTGCTATTGTTGTTTCTCGCATCTGTGTATTGCTTGTATGTTTGGGCAATTTTTCCCTTTTTCCTAGTTCTGCATCTCTGCTTTAGTATAAATTTTGTTGTGCCATTATCATATATTTCACAAAACTTGACATACATCTCATTTACTTCATGTCCTAACAGCAAGTGTTTGTCAAATTCCTTAAGGAAATATCTGAGTTCCCCATAATGACCTCTCCACAAGTCAGGTTTTTCAACTGCTTCAAGCTCATTTTCTTCCAGATTATAATGCGTTGCATACTTTATTCCCAAAAAGACATGGTCACTTTTACCCAAGTGACAATGTCACTTGGGTAAAAGGAGGGAGGTACCAAAGGAGGGAGGTACTGAATGATAAATATATCTTTCTCTTTCCTGGTAAATATAATATCCAGCATGGAGGGAACATCCCCTTCCCTCATCCTCGTAGCTTGTTTAACATGTAGAAACATGAATGTTTACAGGGTGAGGTTTACGAAATTATATATATATATATATATAATTGGTCTCTGGTCTATATATATTATATATATTATATATATATATATATATATATATATATATATATATATATATATATATATATATATATATATATATATATATATATATATATATATATATATAAGTTTGTGTGTGTGTAATTTATATAAATAAATAATTAAATATTAATTTTGTTAATATCTTTTCAGGGAAAACTTGCAAGTACAATTCGTATACAAGAGGGGCAACAAGAGCCAGAGGATGTCTACTAAGAAAATATATAAGTCTTTATCCTCACACTCTTGATATATGGTCTTCTCTGGTCTCTTTATTTTCTCTCCTCACAAATGTCCCTTTTTTTTATTTCTTTTACGTTTCTCTCCTGTTTTTCTTGTCTTTTAATCTCTCCTTTCCTCCTCTCTTCTAACACCTCTCGTTTCCTGTCTCTTCTAGCTTCTCTCTTCCTTTACTTTTTATATTTGTGGTATTCATTTATGTCATTTTTATCTTGTATATTTTTCTTGTATCTTTTTCTTATCTTGTGTTTCTCTTCCCCTTCTCTTCAATGATTTCTCATTTCTCTCCTCTCTCTGTTGTTTCTGTTCTGTCTTCTCTCTCCTTGCCTTAATTTTGTTCTGTCTCCTCTTTTGTTGTGTGTGTGTCTTTCTGTCTCTGTCTGTCTCTCTCTCTCTCTCTGGCTCTCTTGCTCTCTCTCTCTCTCTCTGGCTCTCTCTCTCTCTGGCTCTCTCTCTCTCTCTCGCTCTCTCTGGCTCTCTCTCTCTCTCTCTCTCTGGCTCTCTCTCTCTCTCTCTCTCTCTCTGGCTCTCTCTCTCTCTCTCTCTCTCTGTCTCTCTCTCTCTCTCTCTCTCTCTCTGGCTCTCTCTCTCTCTCTGGCTCTCTCTCTCTCTCTGGCTCTCTCTCTCTCTCTGGCTCTCTCTCTCTCTCTCTGGCTCTCTCTCTCTCTCTCTGGCTCTCTCTCTCTCTCTCTCTCTGGCTCTCTCTCTCTCTCTCTCTCTCTCTCTCTCTCTCTCTCTCTCTCTCTCTCTCTCTCTCTCTCTCTCTCTCTCTCTCTCTCTCTCCCTCTCCCTCTCTCCCTCTCTCTCTCTCTCTGGCTCTCTCTCTCTCTGGCTCTCTCTCTCTCTGGCTCTCTCTCTCTCTCTCTCTGGCTCTGTCTCTCTCTCTCTGGCTCTCTCGCTCTCTCTGGCTCTTTCGCTCTCTCTGGCTCTCTCGCTCTCTCTGGCTCTCTCTCTCTCTGGCTCTCTCTCTCTCTGGCTCTCTCTCTCTCTCTCTCTGGCTCTCTCTCTCTCACTCTCTGGCTCTCTCTCTCTCTCTGACTCACTCTCTCTCTGGCTCACGCTCTCTCTCTCTGGCTCTGTGGCGCTCTCTCTCTGGCTCTCGCTCTCTCTCTCTGGCTCTGGGTCTCTCTCTCTGGCTCTCATATTTCATTTGATTTAAAAATGTCTGAGATTTTTTACTTAATCTAAGTTATATTGCATGGTGCTAATATGAATATTATACATGACTGTTTTTTCTTTTCTTTCTCTTTCTCCCTTTCTTTCTTTCTCTTTCTTTCCTTCTCTCTCTTTTTCTTTCTCTTTCTACATGAATATTATACTTGACTGTGTTTACATTCACTTGTAGATTTTTATTTTTAGTTAATTAGTCCTAAACTTTTGATTAATAGATTTTTATTATTAGTCATAGAAAAACTATAGTGTTATATGTATACTCGGAAAATTTTACTTGTTTTAGTTTTAAGTAACAATAACTGCTTATAACGTCAGACTGATCTCAGCATGACATGAATCACAGGCTGCTTGATCACAAAATCTATTGTGTTCACATATTGCATATATAGATTTTTAAATTTGTACTTTTATATTCTGTTATAGATATAGTCTATATATTTCGAGCTATTACATATATTTTGTTGTATTACTCATTCTTAATTAAATAAATATAATATTTTAATTCTCTTTTTGTACCCTATTTATTTGTAATTTACACATACATATATAGGATGTCCATTTCTATCTCAGATATGTCTTCTTTCTTTCTCTCCCTTTCTATTTCAGATATGAATTACAAAATTATTATACCCTAATTTACCCTAAACGCTTTAATGTAGGTAATTAAAAGATCATAAAAAAGTTTTTAGAAATGTTAATTATATACGTTCTAAGGTTGTATATAAAAGTTCTCAAAAAACCTTTTCTAAACGTAATTATAAACGTGCTGAAAACAATGAAATGTCGTTTTTAGGAAGTTTTAAAAACATGAAAATGTTTGCTGGGAAGAAGCCTTGTTTAAAATATGAATATTTTTCCTCTCTAATAAGGTATAATCTCTGTGATGCATTAACACAAACTATTTTATATCTGCCTTTCTGATAACATATACAAATATAATCTTTATTTGTGAATATTTGTTAATTAAGCAATATATCAGAGAGCGTGTAGGGTTCGGTGTTCTATGAACGAAATGGACATGAGTAGTTTAAATAGCGAACGCATACCAACGAATAACGCTAGTATCTATATAACAAATTTATTGTCATGTGGAATTGATTTAACTTCCAGACACTTTTTTGTAATAAATATTAAATATTTTGTGGCTGTTTATGAAATATATTATTATAAATACACATTCTACTTGTTAATATTTCCAATTAAATTTGCGACAATTTGAGCCATGAAATACGACGACTGGATCACTGTGTACAGGAGGCTGATATGGCAGCAAACACTCTCCAGGCGACCATATATCTTGAATAAGTCGCTCCACAAAATTGTCGCTTGGACCGTCGACTTCCTATGGCGTCACCTCTCACATATTTACGTCTCATTTCGTTATGAAATTAGATTATTTCAGAGTAAAAATAGGTTTGATCATGTTCTACGTGTAGCACCAACATTATAGTAAGTAAATATACCATATTTCTTCATTACTTACGTAATGCTAGGACGATTTGTGTAGTTTTGGGCCGATTTGGGTAATTCTATGGACCGGTCCGTGTAATTACCAAAAACTAACACAAGCTACACAAGCCTCAGAAAGCTTCCTGGCAATACGTTAGTATAATGAATAAATATGATATATTTACTCATTACAATGTTGGTGCTGAACATACAACATGAAAAAACATAATTTTAATCTGAAAAAGTATCTTTTTATAAATAAATTAGACGAAAATAAAGAGCAGGTGACGCCAAATCAAGTCGACGATCCAAGCGTCAATGTTGTGGAGCGACTTATCCAAGACAGATTGTTGCCTGGAGAGTGTTTGCTGGCATATCAGCCTCTTGTACACACGTCGTCACAAATTAAAATAATGGTATAAACTACAATAATGCATAGTTACAATAATATTTAGCATAAATAGCCAGAAAATATTGAAATTGTATTGAAAAATAGGTTTCTGGAAGTGAAATTAACTCCATGGGACAATAGTTTTGTTATATAGATGCTGATGATTATTCGCTGGTATGCATTCGCTATACATGGACTCGCTCTGGGTGTGTGTGTAGTGTGATATACAAAAAAAAAAAAAAATAAATAAAATAAAATGTTTATTTAGGTAAGGTACATACATACAATAAATTTTTACAAAGATTGGTTGACTTATAGGTAGAGCTAGTACATACAATGCCTAAAGCCACTATTACGCAAAGCGTTTCGGGCATGATAAACTTAAATGACAAGCTTAATACTAATTGAGCATAATGAGTAGAATGAAAACAAGAAATGAAAACATAGATGAAAAAGCAGCACAAATACAATTATGTCGACGAACAGCGCTCTTTAAAAAAAACAGACATTGGTTGACAATAGAAGGGTAAGGTAGGTTACAGGGAATTTATTAGGTATAGCTTCGTTTTTAACTTAAACTGGTTGAGAGAGGTACAGTCTTTAACATGGTTGGGAAGGTCATTCCACATTCTGGGCCCCTTGATTTGTAGAGCATTTCTAGTTTGATTAAGTCGTACTCTAGGAATATCAAAACTGTATTTATTTCTGGTGTGGTGCTCATGGGTTCTGTTACATCCTTCTATGAAGCTTTTGAGATCAGGATTGGCATTATAGTTTAGCGTTTTATATATGTATAATACACATGAGAGAATGTGCAGTGACTTAATGTCTAACATATTCAGAGATTTGAGTAGGGGTACCGAGTGATGCCTGGGGCCAGAGTTGGATATTGTCCTAATAGCAGCTTTATGTTGAGTAATTAGAGGACGTAAGTGATTTTGGGTAGTAGAGCCCCAAGCACAAATACCATAGTTGAGATATGGATAGATAAAGGAGTAATAGAGAGTCACCAGGGCAAGGCGTGGTACATAATATCTGATCTTAGAAAGAATGCCCACAGTTTTTGAAACTTTTTTTGATATATTTAGAATGTGTCCCTGGAAATTCAGCTTGTGGTCAATGAGAATGCCAAGGAATTTGCCATCTAATTTGTTACAAATTTGGGTATTGTTTATTTTGAGATTTATTTGATTAGAGGATTTATTGCCAAACAGAATATAGAAAGTTTTGTCAATGTTAAGGGTGAGTTTGTTGGCAGTTAGCCAAAGATTGACTTTATTTAGCTCAGTATTTACTGTCGCATTTAGAGCAAGGGGGTCAGGACTGGAGTAAATGAAGGTTGTGTCGTCAGCAAATAGAATTGGTTTGAGGTGTTGGGAGGCATTTGGAAGGTCATTAATGTAGATGAGAAAGAGGAGAGGGCCAAGTATGCTGCCCTGAGGAACACCAATGTTGATGGGTAGGGTGGGAGAAATTGTATTATTCACAGAAACATATTGGAGCCTGTCAGTAAGGTAGGATTTGAGGTATTGTAGGGAGTGTCCTCTGACTCCATAATGATGTAATTTAAGAAGAAGGTTTTGGTGTTTGACAGTATCAAAAGCTTTACGCAGATCCACAAATAACCCAACAGGGAACTCATTTTTATCAAGAGCTGTATGAATCGAGTTAAGCATACTAATAAGTGCATCGTTAGTGCTTTTTTCGGGTCTGAAGCCATATTGGCAAGGGCTAAGTATATTGAGTTTGGCTAGATATGAGTAAAGCTGCTTATAGATTAGTTTTTCAAAAATTTTTGACAAGTTTGGCAGGATTGATATAGGTCTGTAGTTGTTAACATCTGTTAACATCATACATTCAATAACATCATTATAGGGGGTAAATATGTCATATATCTTCATTACTTGTGTAATGCTAGAAGGCCGGAGTAGCACAAGGTAACTATGGATATAGCTTTGGGAAAATACATGGACCCGCTCTGGGTGTGTGGAGAGCTACACACCAGCAAATCAATTGTCTAATTAACATGCATATATATGCTAATTAACCTTCAAGATTTATATGTCAGAAGAAAGGCAGAGTAGTAGACATTACTTTAACTACATTTCAAGTAATATATATAATTTATGTTAAAGGCATTATATTTTTAAATAATACTATATAATCGCCGGTATCCGGACACATGAACACTACATTCAATGCCATCATTATAGTCGGTAAATATGTCATATTTCATCAATACTTGTGTAATGCAAGGAGGTTTTATCTTTTTTAAAGATTAATATTTCAACTTTAAATATCTTTTCAAATATTTGTAATTAAAGTATATATTCTGAAAATAATCATGTATTTTATTTACCCCAAAGTAGAGCACGAATATCATAGTGTCATATCCTGTGATTAGTAATTTATTTTGCACCCCATACTCATTCCTTGAAGATTATTTACATTCACTCCTCGCTTGATAAATTCAAGATCTTTTGAGTACATGAAAATATGTTTTAGAATTATAGTATTCAAATGGAATTAGTAGCGTATAGCTAGCTCTAAGCAGAACTACAATACTGTACCAGTAACCAGTAAAACATTTTAATTAACATTTCAGATCAGGTAAGAATTGAGACCACAAAAATCCAGTAGCATTTCTATCACATTCGTCTATAGTTGAACCATTAAGAATGTCTCTTAAATGTTACCCAAGCACACATGTTTGTGGAGACTAAAGTTATTATCAATAGAAAGCAACAAGGCCATGGCAGATGGGTTAATTTCACCATATATGACAGAGGACTTTCTAAGTGAGCAGAAAGGCATCAGATTAGTGATGTGAAAGGAATTAGATTCTCTGAATCTTTATCCTGGGAATGTGTGTGTGTAATACTAGATAAGAGAGAAAATTAGGTCTGGAGTTAGTACATTAGACAGCAGAGGGTTAGAAAGGCGGAATCCAAGAGCTAACAGCTTTAGCCTATGGATACAAATAGCAAATACACAAACAATTCATTTCATGAGGATCCCGGGGATCCTGTAAATTACTATCCTCCCTTCTCATCCAATATTGTTCTTCTGAAGAAATTACTATCTATTTGTTTGTGTTATATACAAGAAGGTACATTGGATTTGTCAGAGTACATAACAGTGGTGTTCTTACAATTATTGTAAAGCCACATAGTTTTGGGCAAGTGCTTAATCTATCAGGGGGGGGGGCCGTCTGGCGCCCCCCTTTCCCGGCAATTAAATGTTAACCACATAGAATGTTACAGTATTACACTGTCATTTTACCCAAGGTAGCACTTTTACTAATGTAAAATGTAATAGCCCCATTGTTAGACTTATTCTCTGGAAGTTACACATTATTACATTTACCCTTGTTACACTTACTAAGTTTAATATACAAGGTTATTCTCAGGATGTTAACCTTCAAGCCATGTTAATCAAACCAGTACAGTGCATTGTTAACTTACAGCGTTAATGTAAATAAGTTGTAGCGAGTAGATTATCCCAATAATATACTCGCTCCAAATATAGTGTTAATATTCCTGTCAACCTTTGGAGATGAATGAGGTGAGGCGTTGCCCGGGCAACACGGTGAGGTGTTGCCCGAGCAATATAAGCAGCAAGAATAGCAAACCTTAACCAGAGTCTACTTTCAAGTGTGGTCTAGAGCAGACACTTGCGAGATACTGTACCGACGCTCAGTGCGCTCAACTCACACCAAAGTATCACCGGTGTACTTCTGTACATTCGACCAAATATATATATAGTATCTTAGTGTCTGTGTTTATTTGTCACCATACTTTACGTAACAATAGAACCGTTACATTGGTGACCCCAGAGAGTTTCGACGATACCCAGCCACGATGGACTACAACATGGACTCTCACTGGACCTCCACTGCTGCTGCTTGCTGTGGACCGCAGCCACCTGTCATGGAACGTTGCCAACACCCTTGCCACAGCTATGATTTTCATCGCGATCGTCTCTGCATTTTCATCTACTACGGCTTGCTGCTCCACGATCACTACTCACTCATCTGGCAGCTTCATCAGTAACTACATAATGTGTGATCTACAGCCTGTCCTGCCGACTCTCCGTCGCTGCCAGGGCACTGCTTGTTCTACAGGGGCGCCCACGAAAGCTGCTCTTTCGTCAGATTCATCTACACGTTCACTGCATTCTGATACTCTGCCGACTCAAGCACTTTGCGCAGTACAAGACTTACAGCTTGCGTTTCCGACTCTTCGTCGCCTCCAGGACAATTCAGCTCTAGCAGTGATTACCTCGTTGTCCTAACTACGTGCCTACATTACCTCCTAATGTCCTGGTGCCCGAGCCCATCCGCCCCGGATCTAAATGCTCTACCAGCGACCCAAGGACGCATCACTTATGCACATTCTTCTCTCCTGCTACACCGAGCTTGTCCACACACTGCCTACATCTTTTGGTACCAGACTACAATTTCCACAGTCAACAATGTAGTACTCGGCGTGTACAAGTCCTAATCAACCCAAGACGCTACAGCTTCGACACAGAGCAGACAGCAGACTACGACCGCATCGAGCCGCCACGCTCTCGCTCCCCGAGTTTAGACACAATTCTCAATAGAGCCGCCACGCTCTCCCACATAGAGCTCCACGACTCCGGCCTCACTCAGCTCTCTGCTCTGCTCCAGGCTTCGTCTCAAACGTCTGCGACACTGCTAAATCCAGAGACACATCCGCCGACTACGCAGTTCACTTTTCGACCACAGTTACCAGCAGCACCGCCACCTACGACAACGGACGATCCTGTACGACCTCCCACCCTACAACCCCAGTTACCAGCCGCACAACAACCTGATCCTACGACGACGGACGATCCTGTGCGACCTCCCACCCTACGACCCCATTTAGATGACATCAGCGAAGAGGAGGAAGTTAACTTTGATGGTTATGTAACGCGAGCAGGGCGTACAATTCACCGACCAGCTAAGTTCCTTGATCAAGTATTTTTCCTTTCATCCCCTGGGAGGGGGAGTTCTGTAGCGAGTAGATTATCCCAATAATATACTCGCTCCAAATATAGTGTTAATATTCCTGTCAACCTTTGGAGATGAATGAGGTGAGGCGTTGCCCGGGCAACACGGTGAGGTGTTGCCCGAGCAATATAAGCAGCAAGAATAGCAAACATTAACCAGAGTCTACTTTCAAGTGTGGTCTAAAGCAGACACTTGCGAGATACTGTACCGACGCTCAGTGCGCTCAACTCACACCAAAGTATCACCGGCGTACTTCTGTATTCGACCAAATATATATATAGTATCTTAGTGTCTGTGTTTATTTGTCACCATACTTTACGTAACAATAGAACCGTTACAAAGTTATTTTACGCATGATAAAAGTTTTACCAATGGTTGTTTACCAGACCACACACTAGAAGGTGGAGAGAGGGATACAAGACACTCCGTACATTGACAACATCGCACTAATATTTTTACCACTTTTTTTTTTTTTTTTTTTTTTTTGAGATATATACAAGAGTTGTTACATTCTTGTACAGCCACTAGTACGCGTAGCGTTTCGGGCAAGTCCTTAATCCTATGGTCCCTGGAATACGATCCCCGCCGCGAAGAATCGTTTTTTCATCCAAGTACACATTTTACTGTTGCGTTAAACAGAGGCTACAGTTAAGGAATTGCGCCCAGTAAATCCTCCCCGGCCAGGATACGAACCCATGACATAGCGCTCGCGGAACGCCAGGCGAGTGTCTTACCACTGCACCACGGAGACACCAGCTTTCGACGTTTCGCATATGTGTACGTGTTCCATATTAAAACGACAATATAATGCTATTAACAATTAAAATCTTTTATTTAACAGGCATATAGTTATTAAATGAAGTTTAGTGATGTAATAGACATAATCCGGAGTTGGTAAGGACGCCGCCCGCCAGCGTAAACACAACACACCCGAATGCCCACAAACACGATACAACGCACAAAACACAACACTTCTGTCAGTTTTTGGATAAACTTCTTTTATATTTATTATGTGAGAGTTATACATGTATAAAATGATAACTATTATAGGTTAGCGCCTAATAATTAATATTAATCAATAAAAAAGAAGTCAGAAGCCACACGCCTGTCTGTACATGTCTTTTGTGTAAAAGTATTTTGGGCGCTCATGTACTTGTGCGCTAGCTGGCGTTCACAACTGTTCTCGCCTACAAGCATTAGAATTAAACAAACGAATTTATTTTTTCATTTATATACAAGAAGAGAAGGCTACCCTTGAGTCTGTAATATTCATCTGATCACTGGTCTCCCAATTGGTCCTCATTGCTTTATCTTGCTATTATTGAATGTCAATAACCGTATTATGCAATTTCAATTACAACTATTTCTTTCTTTATTATGCACCCCATACCCATCCCGTGGGCGGTGGTGTAAAGGATTACAGAGGCACATAATCGGTTCAGGAACTGAACCCTCTAGTTCGTTTAGCTAAGCAAATAACAATGTTTGACGCAAGTTACAAAATTATTAATGTTGTATACACATGTACACATACTCATACATACATGTACATATATATATATATATATATATATATATATATATATATATATATATATATATATATATATATAAGTAGATTATTTGGAGACAGATAGAGCCACCTATGTATGTAGATCAGATAAGAAAATCAGAAGCGGGGAGCCACATAGTGCCACTCCATATTAGGTCACCCAAGGTGTGAGTGGTAGCAGTCGAAAAAACAGTGAAGATAGGTATCTATTATGTGCCACTATGATCATGTTCATTTACAGTAAAGTAGCTGCCTATGAGGGGTAATCAGATAAGAAAATCAGAGGCGGGGTGCCACTTAGAGCCACCCCATATTAGGTCGCCCAAGGTGTGGGGCAGCAACAATCGTAAAATAGTGAAGATAGGTATCTATTATGTGTCGCTATGTTCATGCTCATGTTCATTTATACAGAAAAGTATGACAGTATATTTGTATAATAAACACTCAGGTGAGCGGTAGTTACCCCCCCCCCCTCCCCCCCCCCCCACCTCCCCCTATGGGACAGGTGTAAAAACAGGATCCTCGCAGTAGGGGCGGTCCCCCCTCACCAGCCCTCCTCATACTTGATGACCTTGAGTGTACCGTAAGAGGGACCAGCCTCCTTTAGTTGTTTTTAAGTTGGATATATTTTAAGCCTCTATACTTAAAGAAGGAGAAAAAGAAATAATCCTGATGATTTATAGATTATATTATCAAAGTACATAGGGTTAAACATAGTCGTATTGTAGGTCATCTCCCCCCACATAATATTTATTAACAAGACCTCTCCTTCTCGCCCACAAGTCCGTTGTGGGGTCTTCCTCCCCCTCCTCCTCCTCCTCCTGGGACGAAGATGATGACTCATCATCTCCCAGAGAGTGAATGGGATGTAGTGCGCCTCCCTCAGGTGACTGACTGCTGACGTCATAGGGTTCACTCTCGCTGGTGGGGTGTTGTCCTTCCTCTCCTTGTGGTTCAATGACGTCACCACCTTCACTCTCGGTGGACATTCCTTGGGCTGAGGTGTTGGGGTGGGGCTCGGATGGTATGTCTGGGTGACCATACGCTAGGCTAGTGTATTTATTTAGGTAAAAGCGCTTATCATCAAATGCACTTAAACCCCTCTTAGTATTGAATGTGGTTGCCATCTGCCCCCCTATGTTTCTTATTTGTGAGTAATTAAAAGTATTTACTACACCATTACTGTGAAGGGTCTCTTTAAAGTGGTTATGTGTTAAAGATCTTTGCACAGCTCGGGGAATACCCTTAGCGGTGATGGAATTTTTATTGTCAAGCAAAAGCACACTATACATTTTGGGCTTGAGTGCCACAACTTCAAGGATGTGTTTATCTGACACCTCTGACTTTAACAGCCCTAAAACACCCTTTTTAGAAGGATCATACAAGGGGTGAGTTTCAGGAAAATTACTCGTATCCATCCACAAACTAAGGGGTTCTTTCCCCATCTCATTAAAGACATCTTCAGCTAGTAAGGTGAAAATGAAACTGTCTGTATCACTATACACCAGTTGTACCCTATCTGAATAGTGGTTCTTAAGTACCCTGTACCAAAAATGGTACAAGCTGTATTTTGCTAGCTCAAGAATCTGGAACCCAATGTAATTAGGATGAGTAATTTTAATGAATGGTCTGGAACTGACAGACAATAATTTATTGTCGCCTAAATGCACCATTCGTTTAAAGCGGGGATTCTTCACCTCTCGTAAAAAGGCCCTAGCTGAAGTCACTAGTTTGGTGTCAATGGCATAACGAGCTGGATTCAGTAGCGTTTTACCAAAAACACTGTTCGTCAGTAATTTGAAGAGTGTTTTCCTATCATTACTGCTGGAGGCATTTCTATTGTTAACGTTGGTGTTAACAAATTCTGCCATAAAATCTGACTGGTGGAACTCGTAAATTGCATGTATTGTTTCCACTTCAAGTCCTATCTCAATAAATAGTTGTAAAAGGTGAAGAGATATGAAATAATGTTTTTTGGGGAGATGATCTCCAACCAGTTTGATGTTTTTTGGGGGGAGGTGTGTGATGTTATTTGTTTCCAGAAGTCCCCTACTAAATGGTGAGATATCCTCCATACTTATTCCCCTATGGTGTAAACAAAGGGGCAGATCGTCTGTTAGTCTAGCTATTTCGGGTCTTAAAAGTTTGGTGTCAATTAAGAGCCAGTACCCTTTGTTAGAAGAGAAAGGCTGTTCTGTCATTATCTTCCCCCCGCTAATGAAGGAGTTCATCTCATCAGATGATAGTCTCCTTAGTCCCCCATGGGGCAATTTCCTAGTCATACAACTCCCATAGAGGCTGTTAAAGTCGAGATAAAGTAAGAATGAAGACCTATCCTCCTGGGGGTTAAAAGATGGGTTGACATAGCGGTTGTTAGCTCTGACATAACTCCTAACTGCAGTTGTAAAACCCCCTCGTATGTTTTGTGATAAGAGATTGTGCAACGTCACATCTGCACTTAACTCCAACGATATCCTACTACTTTTCAGGAAGCAGTCGTAGGAGTACCCTGGGAGGCTGCAATAGTGTGTCAATTCTAAAGAATATATATCATTTAGAATTGCCCTGTGGTGTGTAAAAATGTCAGCCAGTAATCCTACATCACACCTCAAATAAATGAGGAGGTAGTCTTTTAATGTCCTACACCCTGTATCCTCCCATACTAATTTAGAATGTCTATATTCGTCCAAAGTTATACCTGATTTGTTTAGGGAGCTGTAGAACATTTCAATAGGAGGGAGTGATGTGTCATTAAAGCAGCTGATTTTTGTGGTATATTCATAAGGGAAAAACTGCTTACCCTTTAAGAGTAGGTGGTGACTCTTTTTGGGCAAACCCTCTATCATTGAGTGAGTGAATGTTAAGGGGCTGGCTGAATCAATGTGGGTCTTTGCTAGGGATGAAAGACTACCTGTAATAAAAGCCAGTGAATCAAGAAATTTAAGCTTCCCTATTTCCACCTTAAGATATTTCGTCCCCTGTCTCATGAGGATATTGCTCTTAATATTTGAATCCATGGTAAACTCCCTCAAAATTAAGCCCATGTCATAAGACATATTATGGGCAATTAGAACTAAACTCTCCAGAGCATTCTTGTGGCGGAGGTTGCAGTAATTACATAGAGCTCCAATATAATTGAGCTTTTCCCTAAGGTGATCATGATGTTGAACCTTGAAATTGGAGGGGGTAAATACCTGCTCACAAAACTGGCAGTGAGTCTGTCTCCTAAAATGGATCATATCCTCAAGAGACATGTCTATTTCATAATGGTGGAGGGTAGATCTGATAATTTCCCATTTGGTGGCAACTCGCTGCATGAAATGAGTAACACTGTCCCCCCCAAAATAAGTAAATTTATCAACGACAGTGTGGTTCCTATCAACAATTATATAGCTGTATGCTATAGGTCTATGTATGGCTGTAACAGAACCTAGACAATCCTCAGTGCTTAGGACACACTCGAAATCAAAATAGCCCACATGGGAAGGGGCATAACCTTTCCCCGTATTTTTAAAATGGAGTGTGTCCCCAGGCTGAGGGTAAATAATTTTCTGAGTGATGTCGCAGGAAGATGAGTGATTTGTTAGCTCAGACGAATTTTGATATTCTGAGAGACAGTTTCTACAGAAGACTGTCTTTCGTTTGTGGCTGCGAGTAAAGTTCCGAAGGAACTTATCGAACTCTTTTATCAAGGTCACATGAGATTCCCCCAATAACAATAAAGGAACTATGATCGAGTACTGTCTGCTACCACGACGACAAAGAGAGACGTGATAGACGCCATCTGTATGTTTGTGTATTGAATACAAAAAAATGGATAGTTTATTTCTATTCTCCAATTTAGAGATATCCTCCCAAGACAGAGGGAAGGATAAATTGTCGTATTTGACCATTTTCCTAACCCTAGAGTGAGACTCTACAAGTCTCCCTATACGTCTCCACTTCCACCCTTGTTGTGACGCCAGAAAAGCAGCAATGCACTGAATAATACATGTTTTATTGTTACCAGCCGGGTTTGGGTTGAAGACCTCATGCCGTCCCCTTAGAAATGGGGGATAAGGGACATAATCCCCCAAAACTGACCTTACACTTGCATTACAGATGACGATTTTGAGGAAATCGACATTATATAATATGAAACCACTCCCCTCTGTTTCTGAAAGGAGATCTTCCAGTCGTGTAATCATATAAGCCACCCAGCTATCAATAAGATTACCCACATCCTCAAGAGTTACCAGTCTAGCGGGTGTTGTTATGAAGTGTTCTCTAAAGTCATCATCTTCCGTGAGTCGTTGTTTCAAAAGTGTTACCTTTACCTCGAGGAGGATTTTTAATGATGAAGTAAAATTGCCATGTCCCCCAAGAGAATTCATGTAATTCTCTATTTCAGATATGTAATAGTCCCTAAAGTTGCTTAGGAGTCCTATAGGGTCTGTGGCGAAGGCTGAGGGGATGGAATATTCCAGCCTAGTAAAGAGATTCCCCAGAGCCCCCACCCTATTAATTAAGTGTGGAGTGTCTATAGCATCCTCCTCATCTGGGGAATTTTCATCACTATTTAGGGCATTAAGTCTATTGATGACAGGGGGTCTAAGACCACTAGGGCCCGGCTGAGAGATGTCACCCCTATCACCATCATCA